>NC_000085.6:53952346-54179846 GCF_000001635.26 Mus musculus
CATCTGGATTGAGAAATTTAAGTTCAGTATTACATTTATTTCTTTACCAAAATTTAGAGCTGTATAAGAGATTGGATGACCTGGTGGAGAGAGTTGTGAAGCTTTAGTTTGTATATATTTGGGATAGAAGGTTTAACATTTCACTCAGAGCTTTTATTTCTAGTTCAGATATTTGCACTTACATCTTAATAGTAAGGCATCTTACCTTCTGTGACTATGGTGTATTTGTTGTTATGACAAATACCGGCTTATCTCCATGTGTTAGTCATAGTTCCAAATTTATACAAGTGAGGGGCTTATATGCTAGGCAGCTTAGAAGAGTACATTTTATGATTTAACCCTGAAGACATTTATTTCTGTGCTTTGGGAGTAGTGTTTTGAAATTCTTAATACTAGAAATATGGCCTCAATTCAGAACACCCACTAGACACCAGTGGGAACTTAGCATACTAAATGACTTGCTGTGCTGCAGTATTTTAAAGTTTTCATCTTTCTGTTATACAATAGCTTATACTAGAACATGCAGAACATGGGTTAATAACAAAGTATAGAATAATCCAACTATATAAGACTAACAAGTTTTGTTTTTGAATACTAAAGATCTAAATGATCAAAAATGCTCAGTGAAAATTTGCAAAAAAATGGATGGTAGATGTTTTATTATGCATGAAATATAAAAATTATTTTGGGGCTTGAGAAAAAAATTACCTTTTAAAAATAGGGTCACTATTTTCAAAACAGTTTAAATTTCTTGCTAAGCCAGGTGCAGCAGGTTGGCTTATGCCTTTACTGCCAGTACTTGGAAGGTGAGTCAGAGAAGGCTGCTAGTCCATTGTCATCTTTACCATCACAGTAAATTCAAGGCCAATGGGCCCTGTCTCAAACAGTTTTTCTTTTTTTTTTTTTTTAACCAAGGTAATTTTGGTAACTGCAATGTAAATATTTTCACAGTGTTGGGTACAGTACTTAGAAAATTCAGTGAGCAATTTCCATTTTACTTTAATTTTTAAAAAGTATCTGTATGTGACATGTGCTTGTGAGTGTGTGTAAGATATACGAAGACCTGAGGTTGAAGTGAGGTGTTTTTCCTCTCTCTCTCCACCTTATTTTTTGAGATAGCATCTCACTGAATCTGGAACCTAGCAGTTCAACTCTGCTGGCCCATTGTTTTCCTCCCAGTGCTGGGATATCAGACACACTCCTCCATGCTGACGTTTTACTAGAGTGTGCTGGATCTCAACTGAGGTCTTCATGTGTGCAAAGCAAGCACTTGATCCTCTTCCTCCCCTGTGATCCAATCCAAAGCCCACTTACTTTCCAAAGGCTCCGTCCCTAAAGACATCTGATCATTGTGGATTCAGCACAAGCCACAGCAGCAGGAGGTCATTTCCTAGTGGGGTGGGGGTTGGGTGGGGTGTTTACGCTTAGAAGGTAGCATATCCAGTTGGGAATTGTATGGTTCTAGTTAACGTGTTAAATTATAAAGTTTGTGAAATGTCTGCTGCCTTTGAGTATCTGGAGTATCTTGACCAGAGAAATTCCTTTTAACCTGTTAACTTAGTCATGGCTTTTGGATGTTTCTTTTGATCTTATACGAGCGGTTTTGCTTTGCAATATTTGAAAGTACACAGTTATTTTTCAAATCTAAAAGATGTCGTGTATGTTATATTAACTATTGGGCTGGAGAAAGCTCAGCAGTTAAGACCACGTTGGCTTGGTTTGATTCCCAGCTACCACGTGATAGTTCACAGCCATCATTAACTTCAGTGCCAAGGGATCCTACACGCTGGGCACCAGGCATGTATATGGTGCACATACAAATGGCAAACGTGTGTGTGTATGTGTGTTTATGTGAATTTTTTAAAAGAAAGGTTATATTAAAGCCATACTGTTAAGATAGAGGCAAATAAAATAGTTGAACATACAAATCTTTTAAAGTCTCAAAAGTGTACTATAAAAGTGACTGAGAGGCCATGTTTTATAACCATGGCGTATTATCTATGTTATATATGTTTGAAGACCATATGCTCTGACCTTGCTGTTGATGATACTTAATACTTTTAGGAGGAATTTACACAGTCATTGACAAAGTGAAGGACTGTGGGTTTATGCATATACAAATGAAACACTAATTGTAATTTAATAGCTTAGAAGTACTGAAAGGTCTATTGGATATTATAGGGACCTTAACATGTGTAATAAAATAGTGATTACATTCATCTACCCTCTGGGTTCTTGGTTGGTCTATGAATTAAATATATATATAGTCAGATTAACAAAAGAAAAAAACAAATTACATGTTAGACCAGATGATTATATCTTTGTATGTGGAATATATGTAAAATATAGAAAGGAAAAGAAGTTGTGGGTTTCTGGAGGTGGTAGGACTTGTGTTATAGGTATGTGAACAGAGGGATTGTATTGCAATAATGACAGCCTTGTTAGTAAATAAAGCCAGGTACGTGCTACCTGAGATAGGGTTTGGTCTTTAACACAGTGTTAGAAAGCTTGTTCAGCGTGCACAAAGCAGTTAGTTCAGTCTCCAGCACTCCAAATAAACGAGCATTTCTTCCTGATACTGATAACTTGTCAGTCCTCAGAGGAATCTGATGAAAATATGCCAGTGGAAATTTATTTTGGGTGGCAAACACTAGTCTCTAAAAGTTATGTTTGGGTCATGTGTTCTAAGCCCAATAGATAGCCAATATTTTAAACTTAATTTCAGTTCATTCAGGGAAATTTGGGCAATACTTAGGTTGTCTTGGCAAGAAAGAGTTTGAACAGTATTTATAAGTAAATCTTTTTTTTTTGTAGTGTTTCTATGGTATAAAGACATCTTAGATAATGTTTGATCAAAGTATTTGATGTTGAGAGTCTGCTGGGGGAATTTCACAATTTATATACATGGTAAATTAGAGTTGTCCAAGAGAGCTGTGGTTCCAATTAAGGTTTATGTTGTGGGTTGTTAAATAGGAATTTTCAGCTCTTTGTTTTAAATCTGTGTGTCTGGAATCTAAGTTAATATATAAAGTAATAAAAATTTCCTGGTAAAACTTACACATATTTATAGTAATATGAAATAAATCAATGCTGTCTCTACGCCTGCCAAACTATTCGTATTTTATCTTGCTTTCTTAACAAGGAATGGGGGAAAAGTAAATTTGAAGGTAATGCATATATGTACTCTTGACATGATTCTAATTAATATGGACACGTAGAAGAAACATTCCCAGACAGGAATTCTTTTAAACCGCTGTGAAAATGAATCCTAGCTCAGGTTCACGTAGCAGTGTAAAGAAGCACTCCTTCAGCCCTCTTGAACACAGTGCTTTTCAAAGCACACTACGTTACCACAGACTTTCTCGCTCTCTGGGCGGCTACTTGGGCTTTTTGATTTGGAAGATTCTTTTTTTAAAACTCTTTACCTCGAAAATAGTTCTGTGTCATTTGGAATTATGAGTTGTTTATTTTTATCCATAAATTACTTAAAAGAATAAATAACTTTTCAGATCTTCATAAACAGTAACAAAAAATTTCACCTGCCATCTTGCCATGTTTCAGATATAAAAACCTGAGTGAAAGAGAGTTGCTTTAAGTAGCTTATAGAAAACATTATAAGATAAGGGTTTGTGTTGTTTATTCAACCACACCCAACAAATTTATTGATTTATGTGTATTTATTCCAAGTAAATCTGTATCTTGTGTTGTGTGTAGTGAGATGTCTAGTGTGGGATATAAAGCATAGCAAAGCCACGTGTGGTGGTGCACACCTATGGTGCATATCTGTAATCCTAACACTTTATAGAGAGTGAGGGAGCAGGATCACGAATAAGATAGCCTGCCTGGGTTACATAGCAAATTCCAAGTTATCCTGGGAGGATATATAAAAGGCCTTATTCTAAAAGACCCACACAGAAAATCACCACCACCATCAACAAAAATCACAAAGCTTAAGTTGAATATTCTTCAATAGATGCAGCTACTGTAAGTAGTGTTGTAACTCCTGGGATATAACCGAGGAAGGTAGGTTGCTTCTTATTTACTCATTACTTTTAAAAAGAAGACTCTTGCCTGAGAAGGATACAATACAGGCTCCTCACTGTTCTGACAGTGGGTAGTTAGGGTTATTATTGTCATCATTGTTTGATTAGTGTTTGAGTAAAGGTTTCACTAGGTAGTCCTGGCTGTCATGAGACTCACTAGTGTAGACTAGCCGGCCTTGAACTCAACAGAAATCTTTCTGTCACTGCCTTCCAAGACCTGGGATTAAAGGTGTAGCCCCTTAAACTGATTTTTGTTTTTTGTTTGTTTGTTTGTTTGTTTTTTTAAGTGGGAGGACAGAAGAAAATGACAGAAGGGACGGAGAGGCTTTCAATAATTAGGATATCCAGAGAGTTTGCTTAGTGAAGAACTGTGTATATTTCTAGCAGAAGAAATAATATGTGCAAAGTCTTAGTTACAAGAAATGGTAAGCTCTAGTGTGGCCTGTGAAAGATGTTCATATGACCACTGTCAAGTGGGAAATACTAGGGTTGTGGCAAAAGTAAGCAAGGGCCAGATCATAAAAGGATTGCAAATTACTGCTAAACTTCTCAGGTTTATCTTGACGGCTGTCTCTAATTGTTTTACTTTGCAATGACCTGTTAGGTTTGAGTATTTGAAAGAACACTAATTACAGTGATTATGTTAAGAACAGAGTGGGGGGGGGGTGGACATGGTGAGGCAGTTAAGAAAGCCATTATAGGAGAGAATTGCTTATACCTGATTGTGAGTAGGATTAGAGTCTACATTTGTGGGCAGTGGCTTTGGGAATACATAGAGGTTGATAAAGTCAGAAGTTTTTTGAGAAGAATTAATAGGATTTGGTAATTGTGGAGATGAGGGAATTGAAGGAGAGAAGAAATCATAATGGTTCAGGATTCCTGGCTCCCTCCTCCTTTTTTTGGAGGGTGGTTAGGGGTTGATTTCTGCTTAAATGTTCTCTCTCAGGAGACTTTCCCGATCCCCACTTCTTTGAGGCCTCTGTTGATGGCCTTCTCTGCATGCTTATGGATACATTGTTGCATTGCTTTCTCTGCTTGTCTATAAGTGTATAGGCAAGTACTGTGCATTTACCTCAACCGTAATATATAAAGAATAATGCAATAAATATTAGCTGAATGAAGATTGTTTTAGTTTGGACTTTTTATTGCCGTGAAGAGACCACAGGCACAACAGCTCTTATAAGGAAAAACATTTAATTGGGGCTGTCTTACAATTGGAGGTTTAGTTCATTATCATCATGGTGGGAAGCATGGCAGTGACCAGGCAGACTTGGTGCTGGAGGAGCAGAGAATTTTACATCTTGATCCACAGTGACACACTGCCTCTAACAAGGCCACACCTACTCCAACAGGGCCATACCTCTTAATAGTGCCACGCCTTATGGACTAACCATTCAAACACATGAGTGTATGGGGGCCATACCTATTCAAATGACCACAAAGGTATAATTATTGATTAAAATTTTAATGTTTAAATTGTCTTCTAAACTGTTAATGTCTCCAAACATATTTGCATATTTGTCCACTTATGAATTAAGTCATTTTTTGACTTTTAAAAACTACTTGTAGAAACTGTGTATAACTGACTTGAAGTATTAGATAAATTATTTAATTCAATAAAATTCCTATAGACTTTATTATATTGACTTCTATTATACATTCAGGCTTTCTTTCTACGTTTTCTTTGGTTTTCCTTGTCAATTTAAACATCAATATACCCAACCTTCAGAATGTAACTTAAGCATAAAGCCTTATCTATTCCTGTTCTAGCTTCCAAATAATTGAGACAAAGACATTAAGTTTATTAATAAGCTGTAAGCTTAGGCTGGGCAGGTTCTGAGCTATTCTAACCCCCTAAGACTGTTAATACCAGTTGTCCTGTTACTTGCCAGTCTGGTCTTGCCTGGCTCCCTCTGGTCCCTGTGTATTCTCATGTCTGCTCTCTCATCTCAACGTCATGGTGAATCTTCCTGGTCTCTCGTGTGTTCTCTTTACCTCTTTTCCTCGTGGTCCTTCTCCTACTTCTTTCTCTGAGACCCCCGGTTGGGATCAGAAGTCCAGCCTTCTGATTCTCTACCCAGCTAATTGGCTGATGAACCCTTTATTGACCAATTAGAAGGTGATGAAGAAGAATGTTTACAAAACACCAAGCCAGGTGATGCTTCATAAAAATAAAATATTAGAGTCCTGACTTGCACTCAACTCTCAAATCAGCATTTGAATAATATAAGGATAATTCTTTACACAGGGCATAGAAACATTACTCCAACACAGCTGGTATTGAAACTTAAAAAGAACTGTTGATCATTGTAATGTATTTAATAAATGTTCATATAGAGATAAAAGCAAAAGTCATCCTTAATTGAAGGATAATATCACTAACATTTGATGAATGTTTTTCTACACTTAAAATTTCACGTATATTTGTGAATGATTAAAACAGAAATCCCAAATGAGAATGCTTCCAACATGTGTGCAAGACAGAGTATTAACATACCTGTCATGCAAAGAATCCTGATAAACATTTTGTAATGAAGTAGCCCCATATAAATGAAGACCTTCGGGTCTGTGGAGACGGCTCAGTACTTGACAGTAATTGCTGCTTTTCCAGAAGATCCAAACTCAAGTCTCAGCGTCCTTGACAGTCAGCTCACAGACACTGTAACTCCAAAGCTAGAGGATCTGCCACCCTCTTCTGACCTCTGCAGGACCCACACATCTATGGTGTACAGTCATGCAGACAGACATTGAAAAAAAATCTAAAAGGAAAACTAGGGGCTCTAGACCTGCATGAACACAGACAAACTATATGATGTAGTCAGAGACCACTCAGGATAGCTTTTTGTGTCAATTGACTGTTGTCACTGAGAGATATAGATCCAAAAAACCCCAAGTATTTTGATGTTTTTAACGAAAAGAAAGTCTAGGTTTGGGATGGTGAGATGGCTCAGTGGGTAAGAGCACCCGACTGCTCTTCCGAAGGTCAGGAGTTCAAATCCCAGCAACCACATGGTGGCTCACAACCATCCATAACGAGATCTGACTCCCTCTTCTGGAGTGTCTGAGGACAGCTACAGTGTACTGAAAGTCTAGGTTTTTATGTAAAGCTCTGTGATTAAGCTGTGGTAATTTCAGGAAAATTAAAACTACATTATGTGTTAAGCAAAATGTATCTATTAGACATTTTTTCTGAATATTACAAAAGTAGGAGAATGAAAAGATCTGCCCATTAATAATTAGATTAAAATAGCACTTTACCAGGTTGATGATGATAAATAATTTAAAGAATAGGAATACAAATTAATGGGGGCTCTTTGAAGAAAGACAAAATACCACTTATAAAAAGTTTTAAAAAAGCATACTGGTTCTTAGTTCAACTTTCAGCCATGTGACTTACAGTTTTGATGAGGGCAGGTTTATGGCCAGTGATGGCATTACCTGTCCTGGTAAAAATATATTTTTACTATAAATAAATAATGTTCAGGAAACAGTCTATCCATGGGTCGATACAGGAATAAATTGATGTAACCAACCCACAAGTCATAGCAATAAGAAAGGATGAAGTATATCTATATGAAAAGGGTCCGGAATGTACTGTTCTATCACCCATATGTGAAATCCTAGTGTATCATACACTTGTAATGTCTATGATATAGACATGATGTGGTGTCTGGATAATATTCCAGTGGATTGTACTGTTTTACATGAGTCCACTGTAGCTGTCCTCAGACACACCCCAGAAGAGAGCATCGGATCCCATTACAGATGGTTGTGAGCCACCATGTGGTTGTTGGGATTTGAACTTAGGACCTTCAGAAGAGCAGTCAGTGCTCTCAACCCCTGAGCCATCTCTCCAGCCCCCGTTTTAATATCTTAAATTTCCAATGTTTTGGGTTTTTTTTTTTTTGGCACATCACAGTAATAAGTTCCTTTTAACACAGTAGCACATTAAATACTCAGCTTTTGTAGTTTGAAGAAATATATTTTCATCTGAGAATTGGTATTTATATGATGGGTGAAATACAGAAATACACTTTTGTGCATGGTGGTCAGAAAAAACTACAAGACAGCATGGTGCACAGCAGCAGATTCCTTAGGGCTTCTAAAGGCACTTTACAAGATGTTTATTGCGTCAACACATAGTTACTGCATAACATTCAAAGGAAGAAATGCGAAATCTCTCCTATTCAGAAATCCCTGCTTAGTTTTAGTTTCTTTTAAAGCCTAAATTAAAAAAAATATATTTATGTGTATGGGTGTTTTACCAACATGTATGTGTGTGCACCATGTATGCTGGGTGCCCATGGAGGCCTAAGGAGGGTATTGGATCTCCTGGAACTGAAGTTGTAGATGGCTAAGGGTGCTGGGAATTGAGACAGGTCTTTCAGAAGAGCAACAGGTACTCTTAACCACTGAGCTTTCTCTTCAGCCTCCATTTTATTTATTCTTTGATAATTTCACATGTGACTACAATGATTTTAGACCACTTCTCCTCAACAGATCTTCCTGGACTCTCGTGATATTTTCTCCTAATTTCATGTTTTGTTATTTCTCTTTCTTTTTTTGCAACTTACTGAATTTAGTGATGCCTAAATATGCAGGGCATAGGGCAGCATCCACTGGAGCGTGGCGACGACTACTGTGGGCTGGTTATGCTGCTGAAGAAGATGGACTGTCTACTGCAGCAGTCATCAGCTGCCAATAGTACCTCCAGTAGGTAAAGGGCTCCCTCAGCAGTGCTGCTAGTGCTGGACTATTGACTGGTTGTGCCCTGTGCAGGTCTTTTTCTAACAGTCATAAGCTACTGTAATTTCGTGAGTAAGACATCCTGTTAGGTCTTAGAAAACAGTTTTGTAGCAGTCTTCCCTATTTTCTGGCTCTTACAGTCTTTCACAGCCTCTTCTGTGGGGTGAGCCATGTTTGGGAGGAGGTGCAATTTAGGGCTGAGTACGCCACAGACGCTTATTCTGTGCAGTTTGGCCAGTTGTGATTCTCTATATTAACTACCATCTGCTGCATAGAAACTTCTCCGATGAAGGGTAAGAATTGCACTAGGTTGGATATAGGATAAGTATTTAAATGGCAGTTTAGTACTATGTCCCCTGGATAAAATAGTAATAGTAGAATTTGTGGTCTCCCAAGCCGTGGCTCTTGATCAGGTACACAGTTCTAGGTATGAGTTCCCTCCAGTACAGTGGGCCTGAAGCTTGTTTTAAAAATCTCTTGGTTACTTCTGTAGCATTCATGACACTATTGCGTTCATGAGCAGGCTGGTTATTATAGCTCACAGGACTTTTCAGCAGGGTATGAGTTGGTAGCTTTTTTCCTTCCAGTAGCCAGCATGTTCTAGCACTGAGAAAACTGTCTAGCAGGGAGGAGGCTTTCAGACCAGTTTGATTCTCTGTGTGCTATAATCAAGATCATATGACGTCTTACCATCAAGTTTTAGTGGGTACCAAGAGCAATCGCAATTACTTGTATCGTTTTGGGGGTGATCTCTAGGACCCTCTCCCTGGCTAACAACACTATGACACTAGGCTTTTTGTTTACCAATCTATAGCTTTTGGGAGGGGCATTTTTCCTGTGCAGCTCCAATTAACCAGGTAAATATATATTTTTGGCTTATAAAGTAGTTGGTTTCCTTATACTTTTTCAATCATCTTAAAATGAACATATTAAGCTTACCTATATTATGGCATCTTCTTTTATAATAGAATATGTTATTGATAGAGATAAACTGTGACTTATGTTTAAAGGTATAAAGCAGTTTAGCATAAATATGTGAACATATATCAGTCCCTTTATCCTACTTTTTGTTGATCATTGAACATAGAGATGGTAGCATTTACATTGTATTTGGTAGTGACAGCTTTTTAATAACCTTGAGATCATGCTCACAACTTGTCTTTTGCCTTGGCTACTGCTTGGCTAAAGGTTAGCTCATAAGAACAGTTTGAATTTTTCATATTTGCTAGCTTTTAACTGTTTACGTATTTGCTAGTTTTTACATATTTGTTAGTTTTTAACTGCTTTTAATCATGAACTATATATAGTTAGTCTGGATAAAATTTCTTGGGGCATACTTTCTTCCTTGAAGTGTTTGTAGGTATTTTTGTATTAATTTTTTATCACTAATTACTCTTTCCTTTGCGTGTTTATGAACTTTAGATGTGTATGAACTGTCCTTAGTCTGCAGTTTTGGCAGTGTAGTCGGGCTTTTCTCCAGTTTATTTTCTGAGCACCATGTAGGAATCTGATAATTCATTTTTGATCACTGTCTGCAGTTAGTGTCAGATCACAAGGATAAAAGGCTCAGAGCCGAAATATTGCCTCCACTTTCATCACCCAGACTTCTAGCCAACTAGCTGTAAACTTCATCTTTAAGTAAATGAATCGCTGGAAGGGTTAATAGAACTTGGGAAGTTCTATTTTTGATCACTGGTTTAGTATAAAGGATATAGAGCCTAGAAAGTTAATTGGAAGAGATATATTAGGCAATATGAGGAAAACAGTATGAATGTTTATTCCTTTATAGCACCTTGGTATATTCACTAAACCAGAAATTCTGCAAGCCTTGTAGTTTAGAGATTCCTACAGAAGTTTCATTACAAAGGTGTATGATTGACAAAGCTGTTGGCTATTTGTTATTAAGCCAGTACCCCAGCCCCTCTTGTGTATATGTGGAAGTGGCTGTGACTGTTTTAGTAGCCTTCATTGAAGGTGTTCTGTGATACTTCATAGTGAAGTTTAATGTAGTGTTTGTAAGACTGGACCAATGAACTGGTTCCAGCTTTTCATTTAGAAATAAAAACAGGGCTGGTGAGATGGCTCAGTGGGTAAGAGCACCCGACTGCTCTTCCGAAGGTCCAGAGTTCAAATCCCAGCAACCACATGGTGGCTCACAACCATCCGTAACAAGATCTGACTCCCTCTTCTGGTGTGTCTGAAGACAGCTACAGTGTACTTACATATATACATAAATATATATATATACATATATATACATAAATAAAAAGTCTTTTAAAAAAAAAAAAAAGAAATAAAAACAGACTCATGGGAAATTACGGAAAGAGTGTATCACCTGACTTCTCACATAATTGTTGGCAACCTACATAATTATAGTACAAGGTTAGTATCAACCCTAAAATTGACATTAGTAGCACTATTCATTAGATTATAAAACAACATATGGTCTTTCATATATTCATTGGGTGTGTGTATAGTTTTAAACCTATTTTTACCTCATATACATTCATTTAGTTACCGCCACAGTCAAGATACAGATTGGTTTTGACCAGAAACCAGTTTTCCCTCTCCTGCCTTGTTCCATCTGCTAGGAACCACTACTCTGCTCTCCATTTCTATTGTTTTATCATGCTAGGAATGTTCGATAAATGGAATTATAGCGTATGCCACCCTTTTTTGAGATTGGCATTTTGATGAGGCATGATGCCCTTGAGATTCAGGTTGTTACATACACCAGTAGTTTGCTCCTGTTTATTGTTCTGTAGTGTTCCCTTGTATAGCTCTATCAGGGTTTATTTAACTGGTCGTTAAAAGGCATTTGGGTTATTCCCAGTTTTGCCATCATAGTTAAAATACATAACAGCAGTGGTGGACAGACTTTTGTGTCAATGTGTTTTAATTTCATAGGAATAAATGTCAAGATGAGCTGCAGTTATATGGTGTAAGATAATGTGGTGTGCACAGTACAGTATATGGTGTGTTCTAGAGTGGCTGGACCAGCACCCTTTTACCTTCAGACCACAGCTAAAGGTAACATTTGGCTGTGATTTTGATTTTACTTCAGGTGTTCCGCTAGATATATAATGATGTGTCGTTTTGATTATCATTTTTATAAACTACTGTTAGTATTATGTATATGACTGTAGACAAATGAGTTTCTCAGAGCCAGGCGGTGGTGGCGCACACCTTTAATCCCAGCACTTGGAAGGCAGAAGCAGGCGATTTCTGAGTTCGAGGCTAGCCTGGTCTACAGAGTGAGTTCCAGGACAGCCAGGGCTACACAGAGAAACCCTGTCTCACAAAAAAAAAAAAAAAAAAAAAAAAAAAAAAAAAAAAAAAAAAAAAAAAAAGACAAAAACCAAACAAAACAAAAAAAAGAAAAAAGAAAAAAAATGAGTTTCTCAGAAAGATCATCACCTTTTTAATACGG
The DNA here is from genome assembly GCF_000001635.26 of Mus musculus. Lineage (NCBI taxonomy): Eukaryota > Metazoa > Chordata > Mammalia > Rodentia > Muridae > Mus > Mus musculus. The sequence continues at coordinate 53,964,566 of NC_000085.6, forward strand.
TGTACACTCAGTTTCTGATTGGGTGCTCTAATTTCTTTTTCCCTCTTTCTTTTGCTGTCTTTTCAAAGGCTCTCTTCTTCAGTCTGGCCTGTACAGTATAGTTAGTCCTTTATATATTTTTTCCATTCTTGGCCTTCTAAATTCTCTCAAGTTAATTAATTTAGGGATAAAGTATAGATTACTACCAAGGACAGTTTGGGGAAAGAACCTAACTCTAGTTTTAGAGGAGATTGTTATTATTGTTGATATGTCTCTGATGCTAATTTTCTTTTTAAGGTTTATTTATTTTATTTATGAGTTCACTGTAGCTGTCAGACACACCAGAAGAGGGCTTTGGATCCCATTACAGATGGCTGTGAACCGCCATGTGGTTGCTGGGATTTGAACTCAGGACCTCTGGAAGAACAGTCAGTGCTCTTAACTGCTGAGCCATCTCTCTAGCCCTCAGCTGCTAAATTTATTTGCCTTTCATTTATGTCTGTATGTGTTCCTTTTTGCTTCTTTCTTCAAAAGCTATCATCTTGCTGTCAACGATTAAGTTTGCTTCTGCCCTTCCACTGTGTATAATTGGAGATAACGATATCTCAACTGCTTTCTGGTGCTCGTATCTCCAAATAAATATGCTTTCTCTCAGTCCATTCTAATCTACTTGAAAAAAGAACCCTCTTCTTTCTCTAAGACTGAGTTTTATGCTAGTATATGCACCCTTTTCTCTACTGCAAGCTGCAGTAGCTGAACTGACTGCTCTAAGAATTACCATTACTACTGTGTGTGCATGGTGTGTGGTAGAGGATAGAAGCTCACGTCCCATGTGCATGTGTAGAGGTCAGAACATAACCCTGGCGGCTCTTTTCCTCCTGTGTTCTGGGGATAGCTCAGCTTGCCAGGCTTACACGGTAGTAGCCTTGCTCACGTGCTCCCGTGTTGCTTCTTTGCCAGGAGGTTTACTCAGTTCACGTGTGTTTCTTTATGAGCCTTTCTTCATCTATCCATCCCAAAATGTTTACCTCTCTACTAGTGTTTTTATTTATATTCTATGTATATACTTTTAAAGATTATTTGTTAGCAGTTTCATACGTGTGTGTAGCACACTGTGGTCACACTTAACACTGCTGTTCTCTTATCCCTTAGCAAACACCATTAATCCTTCTCCCACCACCACGACCCCATCCTACTTTAATTTTTCTTAATTAAAATTTTTTGATAAATTCATGCATGCTATTGTTTTTATATCATTTCCACTCTCCTCCCTACTCCAATTCCTCTTATATGCCAAAGCTTGGTATAGCGGGTCAGTAGTAGATCATTTTTAGCTTCCTGAGGATTCTCCACACTGATTTCCATACTGATAATACCAGGTTGTAGTCCTACCAACAGTGAGTGGGTTTCTGCCTTTCTCTAGATCCCCACTAGCATTTGTTGTTGGTTGTTTCCTTGATGTTCACTTTTCTGACCTTTGCATGATAAAAATCTCAAAGGAGCTTTAATTTGCATTTCCCACATTGCTAAGGATATTTAACATTTTTAAAGATACCCATTTTTATTGTTTCTTTTGAGAATTCTGTTCAGACCCCTTGCCCATTTTTTGATTGGGTAGTTAATATTTATTTATTTTTAAACTTTTTGATTGACTCTTTGTGAGTTTCACATCATGCAGCCCAATCCCACTCATCTTTCCATCCCTTCATAGTCACCCTCTCCCTTCGCAACGGCCATACAGAGTAAAATAAAAATAAATAAATAAAACAAAGCATGAGAAACATCTTGTCTTGAGAGCTGTAATGTCTGTCCTGCTCTTGTTGTTGACGTCTTTGTTCTGGGCATCTTTAATTGCAATGAGCAATTTATTTTCCTCATTAGTTTTTGAAGATCTCTGTATATTCTGGATGTTAATCCTACATCAGTTTATAGCTGGTAAGAATTCCCCTCTGTGGGCTTCCTCTTTACTTGATTGATTGTTCTTTGCTATACAAAAAGAAGCTTTTTAGTTTTAAGAAGTCCCAACTATTGGCCTTAATTCCTGAGTGAGTGGAATCCCAGTCAAAAGCCCTTTCTTGCACCTATATTTTGTCAGTTACTGCATGCTTTCTCTTCCATTACTTTCAGACTTTCAGATTTCACATTGAGGTCTTTGATTTACTTGGAATTGATTTTTGTGTAGAGTGATATGGATCTAATTTTATTCTGCCACATGTGGTATGCGGATTTTCCATCATCATTTGTTGAAGATGTTGTCTTCCTCCAGTGTATATTTTTGGCATCTTTATCAAATATGAGATGGCTATTAATTATATGTACTCACTTTTGGGTTTTCTATTTTATTCCATGGACTGATATGTCTCTGTCTGAGCCACTTTCATGCTGTTTTTATTACTATAGCTCTGTGATAACTTGAAATTTGGTATAGCAATCACTCTGTCATCCCCATTCCCCAAGATTGTTTTGGCTATTTGGGGTCTTTTGTGATCCCATGTAAATTTTAGGATTTCTCTTTTTCTACTTTCGAAGAGTGGTGATATCCCAGGTATGCAGTAAACTTTTATAATGTAACCCTCATGATTTTGAAGGAGATTTTTGTTGCTTCTATGAAATTTGTAAATAGCTTTTGGTAGGATGGCTATTTCTCTGATTTCTATGGGTATATGAGCATGGGAGGTCTTTCCATCTTCTAGTGTCTTTCTCAATTCTTTCTTTGAGACTTAATATTTTCAGTGTAGAGGTCTTTATCTTTTTAGTTAGGTTTATTCATAATATTGTAAATGGGAGTGTTTCCATAATCTTGGGAGTGTTTCCTCCCCAAGTAGCCTTTGGTCTTGGTGTTTGATCACAGCAGTAGTAATGCTGTCTACGACAATACTGTATTCTGCCACTTTGTTGAAAGTATTGATCTCCTTTTTGTTTGTTTTGAGTCTCTATATAGCCCTGACTCTTTTGGAACTTATGTAGAGAAGGCTGGCCTAGAACTCACAGATTCTCCTGCCTATGTATCCCGAGTGCTGGGATTAAAGGTGTACAGCGTCATGCCAGTGAGTATCGATCATTTATAGAAATTCTCTGGTATAAATTTTGGGCTATTTTATGTATCATCATCTGCACATAGGAATAATTTGACTTCTTTTCCTACTTGTATCCCTTTAACTTTCTTCTCTTATACCAGGTGGACTATACACTAAAAGGCAGGGGAAGAGCGGCCAGCTGTATTTTGTTCCTGCTTTGCATGGGATTTCTTTGGGCTTTTCTTCGTTTAGTATAGCAGTGGCTTAGGTTTGTTGTGTGGAGTCTTTAACGTGCTGAGGTGTGTTCTCTAGTTTTTCTTTTACTGCTGTTATTGTGATGACGTTTATTTCCCACTGTGATTGATCAGGCAGCCTGTGGGCATGGGTGTGGAAGGAACATGAGTGTTTGTTTCACCAGTGGCTCTCCTCTGAAGGCAGTGGCTTCCTTTCTGCTAGCAGCAGTCTACTGCCATTAATCTATGTGCTCATTAATCTATGTGCTCAGAACTCTGGGTCTGCTTCATATTTCTATTCAGATTCCTTTCTTTGAAAGTTGTTTCTAAAACATCTCAAGAAACATTCCCATTTTCTGTTATTTTGTTTATTTTAAGACAGTAGTTTTCAACTATATCAAACCTGATATCCCATGTATGTGGTATACTTTTAAAATGTAACCCTCATAATTTAAAAAAATCAATAAAATAAACCAATTAATTGACAAGTGAAATAAAATTTATTTTGTTTGCCAGCATGGTTGTTTTGACACCATGTCTGGGAACAATGAGACATCTGGTATCTATTTTCCATGTTAATATGAGAATGCTCAAGCACAACTCTAGGAAATAATGAAGAACAAAACAATGCACAAATATTCCCTCCTTCAACTCCAATTTAATATGGTTGTCAGTCACTGTCAGGTAATGAATAAACCTTAAGTTTCAAGTTAAAGTAGTTTCTATGTGGAATGAACACATTCGTTTTTACAATTTAAGAAGTTCAAAAATAGCTGAAGCTCATAGGAAAATGGAATTAGGTTCTAGGTGATTACTATAGAGTTTTTCATCTAGTTGGCATCTGGAGATTATATAGTATGCAAAGATATTCTTTGTATGCTTATCCTGTCCATTAAATCCAGTTCCTACATATTTCAATTAACAATAGTTGGATCATATAGCCTTATTATATTTGGCACGGGCTGTTGAAGTGTTTTCCTGATTACTGCTTACCACAGCTACTCATTTGGTTAACATGGGCACTGGGTTAATTCCTAGGATTGCTATGACCCTCAAGTGGATACCATTGATTGGCATCGATGGGACATATTATTAGATTATTTTTTTCTTTAACTATTTTGGTGCTTGGAGAACATCTGATTTATGAAAAACAATTTTGTATTATATCAGATATAAATGTAAAACATGCCTGTGATCACACACCATTTTTACTTTAGGATTATATTTGCTCTTCTGATTTACCTAGGGTCATTAGAGTAGAGAAGATGATACTTTGAAAATCATCGTGTCTCCAATTGAAAGTTCAAATTATGAAACTTGTATAACAAGCTTTTCAAGATTGACAACCTATATTTCCAGTCGTATCATGGGCCCTGAGTTTTAGGTGTGGGGAAGTTAGGATTCCACAGTGCTTTCCTGGGTCCTCTCATGCTCTGGAAGCAGAGTCCTACGGGAGCCCTGGGAGCCCTGGTGAACTTCCAGCCTCATTATGCTCTTCACGCATCCCAGGTTTCCTGTTCTCACAGTTTTGTAACTTGTCTGTTTCTTTTCCTTATTTAAAATCATTGAAAGTAAGAATTTTATCTTTTCCAGTAAGCCCCAGATATAATTTAGTATTTTATCATAGGTACTGGCAAACATTTCCTGAGTGAGTTGATGGTGGAAGGTTGATAGCTTTGCACCTTGTTGTCCTTCCTTGCATTAGGTTGATACACGATTGCTGAGTTTTTTAACCAAGAGAAAGTATATTGATTGATTATTCTTTTCAAATTTTTTAATGTACAAAAATGGATTTGACTGGGATATTCATGCAAAAATATCATTGCATTTTGTTCATATTTTCCTTTCTACTACTCTTCCTTCTTCCTTTCTTGATCAATTACTTTGCTGTGTGTGTGTGTGTGTGTGTGTGTGTGTGTGTGTGTGTGTGTGGTGGTGGTGGTGTCAAGACAGGTATTTCTATGTAGTTCTGGCTGTCCTAGAACTCACTGTGTAGGCCAGGCTGACCACAAATTCATAGTCATCTACCTGCCTCTGGCTCTCTTAAGATTAAAGGCATGCCTGGCTTGTTCTTTAAGATTTTGACTTATATAATACAGCTTTTAATATAAAACAAAGTGCTTTACATTTTAGTAGGTCAGCAAATTATATATATGTATGCACACACACACACACACACACACACACACAGAGTCTGAAGTTTTATATAAATTATGCTCAATATAATGAGCCATTTCATTGAAGTTCTGTTAATACAGAATGTATGAGAAAATCTAGAAGAAAATTCAGCTCTGCTTTATGAGAGTTTAGAGTAACATTTTACCTCTATTTAGAGGCTGCTTTAAATATCTGATGGTTTGAGGGTCTAGCCATTGTAAGTTAAAAGAATTCTGTTTGGCCTTTTGCTTTAGTCCTCAAGTGTTTCTAGTGGGAAGAGAGTGTGTTCCCATTTTCAACTTTGTTTCTTTTTCCCCCTCACTAATCTTTCAGTTTGTGAACAGAAGGTAAAGCCAGAAGTTTCTCAAGTTTCCTTTAGTCACAGTAAGGAAGTTTTTCTTATCAATTTTGTTGTGTTGCTAGTGACTTTCTGCTAAAATTATTATTATTATTATTATTATTATTATTATTATTATTATTATTATTAATCACTGTCTTAGTTAAGCTGTGAACAGACACCATGACCAAGGCAAGTCTTATTAAAAAAAAAAAAACCAAACATTTAATTGGGGCTGGCTTACAGGTTCAGAGGTTCAGTCCATTATCATCAAGGTGGGAGCATGGCAGTAACCAGGCAGGTATGGTGTAGGAGGAGCTGAGAGTTCTATGTCTTCATCCAAGGGCTGCTAATGGAAGACTGACTTCCAGGCAACTAGGGTGAGGATCTTAAGCCCACACCCACAGTGACACACCTATTCCAACAAGGTCACACCTCCAAATGGTGCCACTCCCTGGTCCAAGAATATACAAACCATCACAATTATTATTATTTTTATTTTTAACCTAGCAACCAGCTGTTCCTTTTTCTTCTTTTCCTATGTAGAAGTTGACTTTATAGATTGCCATCACTCTATGATTTTAGATCTTTTTTTTAGGGATGCTCAAATGGGAACGTTTATGCAGATTTTCCAAAAATTTAGAAAATTCTTTAGTCTAAACTACTACTGGTCCCAAGCATTTTCAGTAAGGTCTACTATACTAAACCTGTTTAATATACGTGTCAGCCAGTTAGAAAACTAAGTCTAATGTTGGTATAAGCAATAAAGAGAAAAATTACTTTAAAAAAACCAAAAATTGAGATATGGATATCAACACTTTAAGCAAGTGGATCCTGGTTTGAGGAGTTAGTGCACCAGGAGTGAAATGAATATGCATATCTTTACAATATCTGGAGAAAAGTGGTTTGAGGTAGAGGAGAAGGGTGCCTTGATGGTAATACATATTATAATTTTATTTTAGATTAGTACTTTAATAGATGCTTATAACAACTTTGGGGCATGGGAATGTAGGTAGTTCAATGGTCGAGTGTCTGGTATGTGAGAAACCTAGGTTTGTTATCTAGCATAACAAAAATATAAACCAAAATATTTACCCATTGTTTTTAAAGAGAAAGTTGAAAGAGTGGTCTTTGGAAGTTGAGGAATAGGATAAGAGGTAAGTCACAATGAGAATCAAAGTTACATCAGAATAAGTGTGACAAGATTTTAAGTTTTTTTTAATTTTATTTATTTATTTTTATTAAAGAATAGGCATTTCCTAAAATGGGGCTAAGAATTCACATTTAATGTCTGGTTTAAATACAGACTTGTTATTTTATGTTGATTGATTTAATCATTTGTGGCAGTCTGGTTTAGTGGGTGACATGCAGTTCTTTTTATACTGTTTCTCACGTTTATTTGTTTAATATAGGTTTACCACAATTCCTGAATCTTGCCACTGTCAAAGTTTAATCTGTAGGTTGCAACAGCTCCAAACAGTTCTCTTAAGGTGTAAAAGAACTTAGTTCCAGTGTGTGACATCAGTGTATGATTTAGGAATTTGAAAAATCCTTGCTGGGGCTCAGGAGAAGAAAGAGACAAAAACAAAATCCATGAAGCACAGGAAAACGGAGGGAAATGATTTTGTAGCATACCATACTAAACCCTGGGGACTTGCAGCATAAAGTAAGAGCCCTTCCTTAACCATGGCCGTCCCTTTGCATTCCCTTTCCTCCCAGTCACAAGTAAGAAACATTCTACTCCACGTAGCTCTTCTGGCTCACTCTTCTTGCGGTTTCTCATTATGGAAAGTTTTATAAGTTTTTCCCCACTACATGAATATAGGCACCTTGAAGGCAGGAAGCAAGACCGTCTGTTAATCAGCACTTACAGAATGCGTCACACACGGAAGGAAGGAGCTGATGTGCCATGGTGCTCCACCAGCATGTTCTTTCCCTGGGAGCTTACTCTTCGTTGGCATTTCTCAACTGCCCAACCCCATCTCTTTTAAGTACTTTTTCCTAAGTTTTCTTCTGAAAGTTTATAGCTATTTTTTACATTTAGGTCTTTGATTAATTTTGAGTTAAGTTTTGTGTAAAATGTGTGATTTAGGACAAGGGTTTTTAAAAATATCTATTTTACTTTCTGTAGTACTAAGATTGAACCCAGGGCTTTCTGAATGCTCAGACATTATTCTACCAGTGAGAGGTGTCCCCTAGCCCTTCCTTTTACATTTTAACTAGAAACTACTAGACTAATTGTAGTTGCTTATAGCTGTATACAAAGTTCATAAAAGAAGGAAACGAGGCTAAAAAAAGTTTCCAGAATAAGAAGTTTATAGATGAAGAAAAAGATGCTGAACTTACTGAGTTTAGTTGGCCTTCTTGCCTTTTGTTTTGTGTTACCTAGGTAATGGCTCTGTCCCTGAACTAAATCTCCAACACATACACATGTTCACACACACACTTGCCACTGCATGCTTGTGGGGGCTGGAAGTCAGCCTTGGGTCAGTCCTCACCTTCCACCCTGTTTGAGACAGGGACTAAACTTGTTCTTCACTGCTTAGCCTGGGGTTGTGTGGTTTTCAGAATACAGTTCTGTGTGCATGTAGTAGATTTTTTTTTAACAAGTATTTTATTTTCAGAGCTATTGCAAGTGAAATTATCTTTTAGATTTTGGTATAAATATTTTGTTTCTAGTTTACTGAAATATAGTTTCTGTTAGCCTGGGTTCCAGGACTGAGGCGGACTTAGTGGTTTAAAGAAAGTTTTGAAGATTCCCTTTAGTGTCACAGATAGTATGTATGCAAAGGAAAGTATGTTTGCTTGGCATGTGGTCCTGCTCCTCCTCCCTCCCCTCCTTCCTGGTGCCAAGCTAGGACTTTCACAGCACTGTGGAGCACGAGTGTAAGAGGTGAATTAATTTTCAACCATGTTCCTAAAGATTTTTATTGCTGTTCATTAAGGTTGTTGGCCTGTGTAACTCCCTGTGGTTTATTATTATTATTTTTAAACTCATTTGTCAACTTTAAATATAGGGTAATGTGTTCTCAAAGTGATTATTTCCTGTTGGAGACTATATAGAATTAATATTATTTTTATTTTTATTTTTGTTTTTTTGAGACAGGGTTTCTCTGTATAGCCCTGGCTGTCCTGGAACTCACTCTGTAGACCAGGCTGGCCTCGAACTCAGAAATCCGCCTGCCTCTGCCTCCCGAGTGCTGGGATTAAAGGAGTGCACCACCACGCCTGGCTAGAATTAATATTCTTTCGTATTTAAGTTTTTAAACTTTATATTGGGATATCATGAGTTGGAACTGTCACCTTAGGACATGCTCCTGAGTGGGTATGATTATTTAGATGTTTCTCATAATTCATTGGCACATATGGTTGATAGTTTTAAACTGCTTTCAATTTCTTTTTAATTTAGAATTAGTCAGATATAATTAGCCTGGAGTCCTTGTTTTTAAAACCTGTGATTTCAAAGTGTCTAGCCCATTTTTTCTGTTGTGGAATATAGTTACACAGTTGTCTTCAATGTTCTGTTGTCTTGTTAATGTGGGATCTTAGTGATATCCCTCACGTGGTTGTTTTTATCTTTGTCAGAGTTGATAGATGTTTATCAGTTTTGTGAATTTTTAAAAATTGAGTTTCTGCTTTTTTAGTTTTGATTTCATGGGTGTCTTCTTGGCATATTTTGTTCTGTGCTCTTTGGATCTCCTTTACTTTTTTCCTATTATCTAGGTGGGGATTCAAATTACTGGGATTATATATAGACTGATACCATACAGGCATGAATATTTCCCTCTAAGCTGCTGCTTACATCTTATAGAGATATATTTCTCTTTTACTCTGCTCAGTAATCCTATTTGACCCATGGATTATTTAGCTGTGTATTTATTTTCGTGTGTTTGAAGAATTTTCTTATCTTTCTGCTTTTAAGATTATTTCTTATGGTCAAAGAACATAGATTGTATGATTTCAGCTCTTTAACATTTAAAGTTTCTTTATGTTTTAGGATAAAGTTATTTTGATATATATTGTATTAGCCCTTGAAATAAATGTATTTTCTAATCACCTAGTTTCAGTTAGTTTTTTCTTTTAAAAAATAGTTAATCTGTAGTTGAGGTAGTTGAAATTCCCCTATGTGTTGTTTGTGTGTGTGTGTGTGTGTGTGTGTGTGTGTGTGTGTGTGTGTGTGTCTGTGTCTGTGTCTGTATCTCTGTGTGGTGGAGGCCAGTGGTCAGTATCAGATATCATCCTCAGTTCTCCACATTAAAGTCTATCTGTCTGTCTGTCTGCCTGTCTGCATGCCTGCCTGTCTGTGCATACCTGTGTGGTGGAGGCCAGTGGTCAGTATCAGATATCATCCTCAGTTCTCCACATTAAAGTCTATCTGTCTGTCTGTCTGCCTGTCTGCATGCCTGCCTGTCTGTGCATACCTGTGTGGTGGAGGCCAGTGGTCAGTATCAGATATCTTCTTCAGTTGTCCTCCACATTACATTTTGAGACAAGGACTCTTACTGGACCTGGATCCTTTTAGCCAGACTAGGATCTGTCTTATCCGCTCCAGCACTCGGATCACAGACTGGATGCTGCCATTCCCAGCTTTGATGTATGTGCTGCGGATCTGAATCCTACATCTAATGCTTGGCAGCATAGACCTTAATGACCAAAGCAGCCCAGGTCTTTCTTATATCATACATATAGATAGGTACTTTAAAGCTGTGTGATTTTGAGAATATGCTTTTAGTAATTATTTTCTTGGAGAATTGACTTTTCATGTTAACCCTCTTTCTGTTCCAGGTAGTGCTACTTTATTGCTAATTTTTTTAATTCTAGATTTCCTTTGTTTAATATTTCCATGCTATCTTTAAAAAACCAATGTTTTTATTTATTCTTTGAGAATTTCATACATGTGCCCCTTCCCCACTCCAGTTCTTCCCAGCACCCTTCCCATTTTTCTCTCTCAACTTTTTGACTTTTTTTGTTTTTGTTTTTTGTTTTTTTCTCACAGTCCAATTAGAGAAGCTTGTTTGTCCATGGGTGCATTGACATCCTTTAGAGCATGGGCAGCCTACCAGGAACCACAGCTGTGACAATAACGGATTCTACTTTGCCCCAGCTATCTCCTGCCAGTAGTTTCTCAGCTAGGGATGGGGATTCGTGAGCCCTTCTCCCATTTGCAGTGGCTTCGTTGTATGCTGCTCCTGTGCAGGCAGCCACAGCTACTGTGAGGTGGTGGACAGTGGCTCTGTCAGGCCCAGAAAATGCTGTTTTACATCTTCCATCCTCTGGCTCTTAAAATTTGGGGACCTTTCACCTTTAATTTTCCCCGAGTCTTGCAGGGATATAGAGGCTGTGATTTAGATGTCTCAGTTAGGGGTGGGTACTAGTGGCATTTGTTTTGTGCATAGTGAGTGTTGTGACTCTATACTAACTACCATCTACTGCCAAAAGAAGTTTGATCAGGGTTGAGAGCCACACTAATCTTTGGGTATAATAAAAAGTATATTTAACAGGCGATGTGCTCCTTTGTTCATTTAGTAAACTAATAGTAGACTCTCTTCTGTGACCTGTTCAGTCACAGGTTCCTGGCCCAGTTTATAGTACCAAGTATGAAGTTAGCCCTCTGTAGTGGGCTGTAAATCTGATTTATAGCTGCCCTGCATGGCTGTATTGGCTGTTTTTATAAATTATTTATGGTGCTTTAAAATTATCCCTACTGTCTTTTTAATTGTATTGCTATGTTGGAACCCTTTAGATTTAACATTGTTGTTGTGTTTGGATATAAATATGCTGGCTTTGTATTCTCTTATTTCATTTTTCATATCCTCTGCTTCTTTATGGATTACCTGAACATTGTCTTAAGGATTTCATTTTATGTGTACTCATTTTACATGGTCTTTATATTGTCACTACCTCTTCATAATTTATGGCTTACAGTATTTTAAAATTTAATTATTCTTGTGTTAGAATTTTACTGGTGTAAGAAGAGTGTATTTAGCATAGGCTAAGTCTTTTTCTTTTCACTCTATGACACTGTCATCTTGACTATTACTGTTCATGTATTAACTTCCATCCTTGTTTTAGACAGTCAACCATAATTTCAACAGTCAAACATATTTATAAAACTGAAGAAGAGAAATGTTGCAACTTTATATATTCTTTTATCTTCTTCATCGATTTTTTTCCATTTCTTTGTTATTTTTATTTTTTCTTTTTTAAAATTTACTTTTTAATTGAAAAATAGATTCTTTCATGCAATACATTCCAGCTAGTTTCCTCTTCTTCCACTTCTACCATGCCTCCCACCACACCCCGCCCAGCCAAGTTCTCTTCTTCACATCTAATCCTTCTTCATTTCCTCTTCAGGAAAGAGCAGGCCTACCAAAAGAGAACAGCCAAAATGACAAAACAAGATACAATAAGACAGGGCAAAGCCTTCATATGGAAGGTGGACAGGGAACCCAATAAGAGGAAAAGAGTCCCAAGATCAGGCCAAAGAGCCAGAGATACACCCACTCCCACTGTAAGGAGTCCTACAGACACCAAGCTATCAGCCACAACGTGTATGCAGAGAACTCGGTACAGCCCCATATTAGCCTTGCTTAGTTGATTCAGTGAGCCATGCTTACCTGGTGTTTTCAATCCCCTCTGACTCTTAACAATCTTTCTTCTGCCTCTTCTTCAGTGTTCCCTGAGCTCCAAGTGGAGGAACCCAATGGAGACCTCCAATTGAGATTCTATTTGCATAAAGTATGGTTGTGGGTCTCTGCCAGGGGATTTACAGATTTGGAGATTTACCATCTGCAGCCCAATTACCCCAGCAATGGGCAGCTGTATTGCTCAGTCCCTTGAGGCTAGGTGTTTCAGCTGGTCTTGTGAATAAGCTAGAATCCTGAAGGAGGAGGCTCCTATAGATGTGCTGGCAAGTTGAAAAAGGAAACCTTCCTTCTTCCATTGTCCTTATGTAGGCCTCCTGCAGAAGGCATGGTCCTGAATAAAGATGTGTACCACCATGCCTAGACCTAAGGGCTCTTTATATGGACCTTACTCTGTCTCAGGCTGACTTTGAACTCAAGAGATCTGCTTGCCTCTGTCTCCTGGAATTAAAGGCATGCACCAGTTTGCCTGGGCCTAAGCTTTTCATGGCCACAATATCTCAAGATCTGGATCACAGGTGTGTCCTCCACTTCTAAATTGTAGTTCATTCCAAATATAGTCAAGTTGATAACCTGGAATAGCCATCACACGTTTTCAGTTTTAATTTGTTAGTTTGGATATTCTGTCTCCATTTTTAAGTTTGGGTAAGGGTTTGTCTGTCTTATTTTTCTCAAAGAAACAAAATTTTGTTCATTGATTCTTTGTATTCTTTGTTTCTATTTTATAGCCCTCAATTTTACTATTTCATGCAGTCCACTCCTTTTGTGTGTGTTTGCTTCTTTTTGTTCTAGAGTTTCAGATGTGCTGTGAAGTTGCTAGTATGAGATCTCCCTATTTTTTTTCTTTTAGATGTAGACACTTAGTGTTATGAACTTTCCTCTTAGCAGTGTTTTCATTGTGTCATATAAGTTTGAGTATGATGTATATTCCTTTTGTTGAATTTTGGAATTCTTGAATTTCTTTATTTCTGATTTGACCTGTATTTCATTTTGTAGAGAGTTGTTCAGTTTCTGTAAGTCTGTAAGCTTTCTATTGTTTCTGTTTTTGTTGTTGATACCTGGCTTTAATCCATGGTTGTCTGGTAGGATGGAGGGAGTTATTTCAATTTTCTTGTATCTCTTGAGATTTGCTTTGTACCTGAGTATGTGGAGAGTTTTGGAGAAAGTTCATGAGGTGTTGAGAATAATTTATATTCTTGTTTATATTCTTGTTTATATTCTGTTTGGGTGGAATGTTCTGAAAATATTTGTTAGGTCCTTTTGGTTTATAACATCAATTAGCTATAGCATTTTTCTTTTTGGTTTTTTTCTGAATGATCTGTCCATTGGTGAGAGTGGTATATTGAAGTCTCCCAGTATTAGTGTGTGAAGGTTAATATGTGATTTAAGTTGTAGTAGTCTTTCTTTTACAAAGTGAGTGCCCTTGTTTTGTGGGCAAAATAGATTTTAAGAATTGAAGTGTCATCTTGTTGGGTTTTCCCATTGAAAATTTCAGTTAATTTTGGTTTGAAGTCAATTTTGTTAGATATTAAAATGGCTACACCAGCTTTCCTCTTAGGTCCATTTGCTCTGAATATCTTTGTCCGGAGGTGATGTCTGCCCTTGATGTTGAGGTGTGATTCTTGCATTCAGCAGAAGGATGGATCCTGTTTTCACTTCCATTCTGTTAACCTGTATTATTTTGTTGGGGAATTGAGATAATTGATACCGAGAGATAGCAACACTCAATGATTGTTAATTCCTCTTGTTGTTGTTGTTGTTGTGTGTATGCACACAACTGAGCTTCCCTTCTTTTGTTTTTGCTGCTGTGAGGTTATTTCCTATGCTTTTTATGAGGTGTAGTTAACCTCCTTGCTTTGCTTTAGATTTTTCTTCCTAGTACCTTCTATAGGGCTGGATTTGTAGATAGATCTCTTAGTCAGGGTTTCTATTCCTGTCTGCACAAACATCATGACCAAGAAGCACTTGGGGAGGAAAGGGTTTATTCAGCTTACACTTCCATACTGCTGTTCATCACCAAGGAAGTCAAGACTGGAACTCAAGCAGGGCAGGAAGCAGGAGCTGATGCAGAGGCCATGAAGGGATGTTCTTTACTGGCTTGCTTCCCCTGGCTTACTCAGCCTGCTCTCTTATAGAACCAAGACTACCAGCCCAGAGATGGTCCCACCGACAAGGGGCCTTTCTCCCTTGATCACTAATTGAGAAAATGCATTACAGTGGGATCTCATGGAGGCATTTCCTCAACTGAAGCTCCTTTCTCTGTGATAACTCCAGCTGTGTCAAGTTGACACAAAACCAACCAGTACAATTGACCCCTTGTCAATTTGACACACAAATACATCACTAGTAAGCCTCAACCCTTACTTTCTTATTCATCCCCAAGATCTAAATAACTTTAAAAGTCCCATAGTCTTTGCAAATTCTTAAAATTTCAATCTCTCTTAAAATCCAAAGTCTTTATAATTAAAAGTCTCTTAACTGTGGGTTCCATTAAAATACTTCCTTCAAGAGGGAAAAGCATCAGGGCACAGTCACAATGAAAAGCAAAACCAAACTCCAACTGTCCAATGTCTGGGATCCAATTCACGATCTTCTGGGCTCCTCCAAGGGCTGAGGTCACTTCTCCAGCCTTGCCCTTTGTAGCACACAGCTTTTCCTCTAGGCTCCAGATGCCTGTACTCCACTGCTGCTGCTGCTCTTGGTGGTCATTCATGGTCCTGGCCATCAATTGCAACTGAGGCTGCACTTCACCAATGTCCTTCCATGGCCTCTCACAGTGCTGAGCCTCAGCTGCTCTGCATGACCCCTTCATGCCTTCAAAACCAGTACCACCTGGGTGGCTCTTACACATTACCAAGTCCAGCCACAGCACAAGGTACAACCTTGACTATCTCTGGAACACAGCCTCTGTGCTCTCAGAAAACACTTCCCAGAAGATGTCACCTCAGTGATGCTGGTCTCTTCTTAATCACCACTAATTTCTTAGCTCCAGCTAACCAGCATTAATAGTCCCAGTAATGCAAAAGTTTCACTTTAGTAGTTCTGGTATCTTGTTAATCACAGCTGATTCTTCAGCCCCAGCTCAGCAGAACCACAGAATCTTCAAAATCAAAATAGCAATGGCCCTGAAAAGAGTCTTTAATTTTCCCTCTGAAATTTCACAAGCCAGACCTCCATCTTCTGCACTGTTATCAACATTGTCTTCCAAGCTCCTACAACAACATCTGACAGAGCTCTTAATAACAAATGGATCTTCAAGCCCAAAGTTTCAAAGTCCTTCCACAGTCCTCCCCAAAACGTGGTCAGGTTGTCACAGGAATACCCCACTATGCTGGTACCAATTTGTCTTAGTCAGGGTTTCTATTCCTGCACAAACTTCATGACCAAGAAGCACTTGGGGAGGAAAGGGTTTATTCAGCTTACACTTCCATACTGCTGTTCATCACCAAAGGAAGTCAGGACTGGAACTCAAGCAGGGCAGGAAGCAGGAGCTGATGCAGAGGCCACGGAGGGATGTTCTTTACTGGTTTGCCTCCCCTGGTTTGCTCAGCCTGCTCTCTTATAGAACCCAAGATTACCAGTCCAGAGATGGTCCCACCCACAAGTGGCCTTTCCCGCTTGATCACTAATTGAGAAAATGCCTTACAGCTGGATCTCATGGAGGCATTTCCTCAACTGAAGCTCCTTTCTCTGTGATAACTCCAGCTGTGTCAAGTTGACACAAAACTAGCCAGTACAATAGATTTTTTTTTTTTTTTTTCCGAGACTGGGTTTCTCTGTGTAGCCCTGGCTGTCCTGGAACTCACTCTGTAGACCAACCAGGCTGGCCTCGAACTCAGAAATCCACCTGCCTCTGCCTCTCAAGTGCTGGGGTTAAAGGCACACGCCACCAATGCCCTGCTTAGATAGATATTTTTAAATTTTGATTTTATCATGAAATAACTTATTTCTCCATCTGTGGTAATTGAACGTTTTGCTGGGTATAGTAATCTGAGTGGCATCTGTGATCTCTTAGAATCTGTAGCACAGCTGTCCAAACCTTTCTGGCTTTTAGAATCTCCATTGAGAATTCAGATGTCATTTTAAAAGGTTTGCCTTTATATGTTATTTGATCTCTCCCCTTAAAGCTTTTACTTTTCTTTGTTCCATATGTTTAGTGTTTTGATTATTATACAGTGAGTGGACTTTCTTTTCTGGTCCAATCTGTTTGGTGTTTTGTATGTATGCCTTTTGTAACTTTATAGGTATGTACTTCATTAAGGTTAGGAAAATTTCTTCTTTGACTGTTGAAAATATTTTCCAGGTATTTGAGCTGAGTTTTTTTCTTCCTCTATTCCTATTATACTTAAGATTGGTCTTTTCATAGTGTCTCAGATTTCCTGGGTATTTTGTGTTAGGAATTCTTTGATATAACATTTTCTTTGACCTATATATCCATTTCTTCTATAGTATCTTCACTGCCTGAGAGTCTTTTTTGCATCTTTTGTATTCTTGTTTTGCCTCTGTAGCTTCTGTTTGAATTGCTAAATTTTTCATTCCAGATGGGATCATCTGTTTTCTTTATTGCTTCTATTTCCATTTTTAGATCTTCAACAAATTTGCTTCAACTCCCCCCCACAAGCTTTCTTCCAATTGTATGCATTTTTCTGGATTTCTTTAAGGGATTTATGGATTTATTTATTTCCTCTTTAAGGACCTTTGTCATCTTCATACAGTTGGGTTTTTTTTTTTTTTTTTTGGTTTTTGGTTTGTTTTTGGTTTTTGGAGACAGGGTTTCTCTGTATAGCTCTGGCTGTCATGGAACTCACTTTGTAGACCAGGCTGACCTTGAACTCAGAAATCCGCCTGCCTCTGCCTCCCAAGTGCTGGGGTTAAATGCGTGCACCGCCGCCACCACCACCACCACCACTGGGCTTAAGGTCCTATTCTTGTGCTTCAGTTATATTTGAATATTCAGGATCTGCTGTGGTAGGATAGCTGGGCTCTAGTGGAGACATTGCCCTGGCTGTTATTGCCTTATATGCTGGTATTAGGCATCTAGGTTTGGGGTGATTATAGGTCTAGGAGGGGCTGATTTCTGGGTTTGTCTTTTTTAGTTGGCTGTTTAGTTCCTTGGTTTCTGTTTGCTTTCTGGGTTTTCGGAATGTTGGCTGTGTGTTGCCTGTTTTATTGACCTATTAAGGGGAATGCATGCTAGTGTTAGAGGCTGGGGAAAGGAGAGGTCCAGGGAGATGTAGTGTTAGGAGCAACCCTGCGGATTGGATATGGGACAACAGAGCAAGTGGAGAAAGTCAGCAGGCAGCCTATCTGCTTATCTGGAAGGCAGAGTCTGTGGTTGAACAGGGGCTATTAGCTCGACTTGGGGGCCAGGACACAGCATGAGATGGGGAGGGGAAGCCAGAGCAGGGGTGGTCTATGGGATTCTCATAGATGTCTACTGGGTAGTGGGGGCAGGTGGGTGGGGAGGTTGCAGCTGGTGTTCTGTTGCACTATTAGGAGCAGCCCTAAGAATTTGGTCTAGGAGAACAGAGAGTACAGAAGGTCTGTGGGTAGCCTACCTGCTGGTTTCTTTCATTTCTTACGGTGTAAGTTGTAGTCTGTAATTCTTTTCATTTTGCTTCATCTTAATATGTCTTCATTTTATTTACATTTCTGGAGGCTGTTTCTTCTGAGTAAGTAATCCTGGGTATTACATCTTTTAATACTTGAAAAAAAAATTTCCACTTCTTCTTGGCCGGTGTGGTTTCTGTTGAAAAGTTCACTTCTGCTCAAGTCATTCTTAGACTGTAGGTTTACATTGGCCAGTAAATACGATTTTCATGTTCATGCACATGAAATGTGCAGATTTCTTTGAGTTTCCTTGGTTTGGAGAGAGTTTGCTCCATATTTTCTCTCAACAGATTTATGAAAATATCAGGCATAATCTTTTCAAGTATGTTTTTTAGCCCCACATTCTTTTTCCCTGCCTTGGGTCTTGTTTTCACACACTGCTTGTGCTTGTGTTACATGTTGAGTTTTACAGAGGGGAAGGGGAGGAGGGATGGGGAGGATTGTGGGAGGGAGTGACTGGGAGGAGTCAGTGAGCAGGATGGGTGTAAAGTGAATAAGTTAAAAAAATTAAATTTAAATAAATGTTGAGTTTTGGAAATCTTTGTTGAGATTTCACTGAGCTTTCTGTAATTTCTGTTCCTATATTGACCAATATGGTGAATTTTACAGTTTTTTTTATTATGATTTTTAGTTGTAAATTTTTCAGATTATTTCTTTGTATCTTTTGTTCTGAAAAATTTTGATATGTTTGATTTCAAGAGCATTTATTTGTTGTAACATTTTTTATTTTATTTTAACTGAAGTATTTTATTCTTATCAAATTATTTAACAGGATTGTTTGAGATCTGCTGGTCATCTTTTCTCTTTAGAATTAGTATTTTCTTAGTTGTTGGTATAAGAAATTTTAGATTATGTCATGAACATCTTGAGAAATGAATTTTTATAAAAATTTTCAGTTTTCTCAGAGAATCAACCTGTTTGGTTCAAAACAAATGTCCTTGCCCCTTGGTGGCCATTGGCTCACTTAGTTTTCTGAGTACTGTTGGTACTCTGCTGCGCCCTGCTGGGTGCCATCCTCAGACTAATTGCAGCTAACAGTTAAGTCCTCTGAGCACATATTTTGATTTTGGTTTTTTTTTTTTTTGCATGAATTACTAGGAGCTTGAACCTGGGAATACTAAACATATTGACAGAATCTGTCTGTAGTCTATTCTTCTGCTGAATGTTCTCTGTTGCTGGGAGAGGTGCTGTATGGTGTTTTAAGCAGTAGTACAGAAAATATTACCAGCAATAAAGAATTAGTCACAAAATATAAATTATTTTAAACTACAAAATATTTGAGGTAAACTGATGCATCCATAGAGTTTGCCTGTCTTTCCTGCCTTTGTGAATTCTTTTTGCCTATCAATTGTTCAGTAAACTGTACATACATTCGTGCACGACAGAGGCTGGCTGACTAACAAGTCCTAGAGATCACTTCCCTAATACAAGTGATTACACGTGAGCATGGTCATGACTGTCTTTTCACATGGTTGCTGAGGATTGAACTCCTGTGTGTATGATTGTGACAAGTACTTTATCAACTATACCTAAATGAATCTTGTGCCATTAGATGTTTGTTTCTAGTTCTTAAAATACAAATATCCACAGAGATTACTTTTGTTACTGTTTTTCAAAGGTAGTTCTTATATCTACGTGCATCAGAATCAACTGTTATGTTTATTATAACTCTCCTGAACTATGTGCCTTTTCCCCTTACAAATCTCACTTTATTCATTTTGTACTTGTTGTTTCTGCTCCTTACTTTGAGACCTTTCCTGTTACCTAAAGCCATTTGGTTAGTTATGTAGGTAACGCAGACTCAATGTATTTATTTGTTAAGTCTAGCCTATGGATATGCACTACTTCATTTGGAGTCTTCAAAAGTTTTTTTTTAGTGTTTTATGTGTTTGGAGGTGGGACGTCTGTGCATGAATATAAATGCACTCAGAGGTGCGAGAGCCTCCTGGAGCTGAGGTTACAGGCTGCTGGGGTTATAAGCTGCCTGATGTGGGTGCTGGGAACTGAACTTAGGTTCTCTGGAAGAGTTGTATAATGCTCTTTATCACTGAGCCATCTCTCCAGCCCCCTAATTTGAATTCTTGATTCTGTTAGTATCCAAAGATTAAAGGGCTAGCTAGTTAAAATACTAGAAATAAAATATTTATGTGTTTCTGTGTCTGTTTTTATAAATTGGGCATAAGAATCCCTTTCTTTCTTTTAATTGATTAATCTATCTACCTTACATCCCAGTGCAGTGCCCTGCCGCCACTCAGAAAGGGGAGGCCTCCTATAGATATCAACCAGCCTTGGCATATCATGTTACAGTAAGATTAGACTTACCTTCTACTTGGGTGAGACCAGGACTCCCATTAGGCCATTCCTTCAATGTCTGCTCCATCTTTACACCTGTATATTGTTTTTTTTTAATTAGATATTTTCTTCATTTACATTTCAAATGTTATCCCGAAAGTCCCCTATACGCCCCCCCACCCCCCAACCCACCCACTCCCACTTCCTGGCCCTGGCATTTCCCTGTACTGGGGTGTATGATCTTTACAAGACCAAGGGCCTCTTCTCCCATTGACGTCCTACTAGGCCATCCTCTGCTACATATGCAACTAGAGACACAAGCTCTGGGGGGGGGGGGAAGGTGCTGGTTATTTCATATTGTTGTTCTTCCTATAGGGTTGCAGACCCCTTTAGCTCCTTGGGTACTTTCTCTAGCTCCTTCATTAGGGGCCCTGTGTTCCATCTAATAGATGACTGTGAGCATCCACTTCTGTATTTGCCAGGCACTGGCATAGTCTCACAAGAGACAGCTATATCAGGGTCCTGTCAGCAAAATCTTTCTGTCATATGCAATAGTGTCTGGGTTTGGTGGTTGTTTATAGGATGGATTCCGGGGGGGGGGGGGGGAGTCCTTCAGTCTCATCTCCGAACTTTGTCTCTGTAACTCCTTCTATGGGTATTTTGTTCCCCATTCTAAGAAGGAACAAAGTATCCACACTTTGGTCTTTCTTCTTTTTGGGTTTCATGTGTTTTGCAAATTGTATCTTAGGTATTCTAAGTTTCTGGGCTAATACCCACTTATCAGTGAGTGCATATCATGTGTGTTCTCTTGTGATTAGGTTACCTCACTAAGGATGATATCCTCCAGATCCATCCATTTTGCCTAAGAATTTCATAAATTCATTCTTTTTAATAGCTGAGTAGTACTCCATTGTGTAAATGTACCACGTTTTCTGTATCCATTCCCTGGTTGAGGGGCATCTGGGTTCTTTCCAGCTTCTGGCTATTATAAATAAGGCTGCTATGAACATAGTGGACCATGTGTCCTTATTACAAGTTGGAACATCCTCTGGATATATGCCCAGGAGAGGTATTGCTGGATCTTCCAGTAGTACTATGTCCAATTTTGTGAGGAACCGCCAGACTGATTTCCAGAGTGGTTGTACAAGCTTGCAATCCCACCAGCAATGGAGGAGTGTTCCTCTTTCTCCACATCCTCGCCAGCATCTGCTGTCACCTGAATTTTTTATCTTAGCCATTCTGACTGGTATGAGGTGGAATCTCAGGGTTGTTTGATTTGCATTTCCCTGATGATTAAGGATGTTGAACATTTTTTTCAGGTGTTTCTCAGCCATTCCTCAGTTGAGAATTCTTTGTTTAGCTCTGTACCCCATTTTTAATGGGGTTATTTGATTTTCTGGAGTCCAGCTTCTATATATATATTATATCAATCATATTAGTCCCCTATCGGATTTAAGATAGGTAAAGATCGTTTCCCAAGCTGTTGGTGGCTTTTTTGTCTTATTGACAGTGTCTTTTGCCTTACAGAAGCTTTGCAATTTTATGAGGTCCCATTTGTTGATTCTCAACCTTACAGCACAAGCCATTGCTGTTCTGTTCAGGAATTTTTCCCCTGTGCCTATATCTTCAAGGCTTTGTCCCACTTTCTCCTCTATAAGTTTCAGTGTCTCTGGTTTTATGTGGAGTTCCTTGATCTACTTACACTTGAGCTTTGTACAAAGAGATAAGAATGGACCAATTCGATTTCTTCTACATGATAACTGCCAGTTGAGCCAGCACCATTAGTTGAAAATGCTGTCTTTTCCACTGGATGGTTTTAGCTCCTTTGTCAAAGATCAAGTGACCATAACACTTGCATATCTTGTAGGCAATACAAATTGTAGGTTGAAGGTTTTGTGGCTGTGTTAGTGTCATAGTCTCTCCATTGGATGTCTTGCCTGCTTAAAGGAGATGGGCTGATTCAGGCTTCATATCCCCTGCTGGAGTCTCAGCTAGGGTCACCCTCCTAGATTCCTGGGAGTTCCATTGCCTTAGGCTTCTAGATTGTCCCAGAAGTGCCTCCGCCCCCATTTCAGTTGTCTGTCCTATTTTTCTCTCGATGAGTTCTCCTGCCACTTGCTCCCTCCTGTTCCTTCCACCCCACCCCACCCCATCCCATCCATCCACAGTGTCTATTCTATTCCCTCTTCCCAAAGGAGAGTCACAGGTCCTCCCTTGAGCTCTCCTTATAACGTAGCTTCTTTGGAAACAACTTATTTTTAAAAGGATTATTTACATATATTAAATAAGTAAATATTTTAAAGTCATTAGAATGGTGTTTGTACATAGAATGCAATTATTAGCTATTGTGATTTTGCTTACTTTTGACTTCTCAAAACTGTGTATATAGTTAACTTGGATTCTATTTTAAACCTTTTCCTGTGAGATCCAAGTTCTACGAAAGAAGGCTGATGTGCTCTCCAGCTTCTGTAGTTTGCAGTGGATGTTTCATGATAGGGGGGACTAGACTACTGTATAAGATACAGGAAAAGTGACAAGTTCTATAATGATTGTTTTGAGACACTTCACATATGTTCGTCATAACTTAAGGTAATTTACCACTTATTTGTTGTATTTCAGGGACTCTAATGAGCTGACCAGGACCATTTTACCAGTTGAAATGAGTTCTCAGAAATGAGCATAGTGCTGTTAGAGTCACCATGTAACGGACGGATGTGACTCCAAGCGCACCACTTCTTCATGCCAACCCTCTTTGACTGGGAAGGATCTTTGTCTTTTCATCGTTGATCTGGATTGCTGGCGAGGAGGAGGAGTTCATGTAGTGTTTGAGTGAAGCTTGAGTCACCATGAGTAGTAGTTTAGGAAAAGAAAAAGACTCTAAAGAGAAAGACCCCAAAGTACCGTCTGCCAAGGAAAGAGAAAAGGAGTCAAAAGCCTCAGGAGGCTTTGGGAAAGAGAGCAAAGAAAAGGAACCTAAAGCCAAAGGGAAAGACGCCAAAGATGGAAAGAAGGAGTCCAGCGCTGCCCAGCCAGGTGTGGCTTTTTCAGTCGACAATACCATCAAACGGCCAAATCCAGCACCCGGCACTAGAAAAAAGTCCAGCAATGCTGAGGTCATTAAGGAGCTTAACAAATGCCGGGAGGAGAACTCAATGCGGTTGGACTTGTCCAAGAGGTCTATACATATACTGCCACCATCAGTCAAAGAGTTGACTCAACTCACAGAACTTTATTTATACAGTAACAAATTGCAGTCCCTCCCAGCAGAGGTGGGCTGTCTAGTCAATCTCATGACGCTGGCTCTCAGTGAGAATTCACTCACCAGTTTGCCTGACTCTCTTGATAACTTGAAGAAGCTGCGGATGCTTGATTTACGGCATAATAAACTGAGAGAAATTCCTTCAGTGGTGTATAGGCTAGACTCTCTCACCACTCTCTATCTTCGCTTTAATCGCATAACTACTGTGGAAAAGGACATCAAAAACCTGCCGAAGCTCAGCATGCTCAGCATCCGAGAGAACAAAATCAAGCAGCTGCCTGCTGAAATTGGTGAGAGCTCGGGGCTGGTTTTGTAGTATTCGTAAGCTAAGTAACTTCCTTCAGAGCTTTCCACTTCAGAAACTTCTCAACTGTTGGAAAACATTTCTATATTTTTTTCTTATTGATAGTTTATTAAATATGAGTAGGTAAGACATTATTTTATTAAGTGAGTTTTAAAAATAGATATAATTAGGCTTTTCTTAGACAACTGAACTTGGTTTTTCATTGGAGAAAATTTAAAAGAGGATTGCCTAATTTTTTTGTTTTGTTTTGTTTTTTTGAGACAGGGTTTCTCTGTGTAGCTGTGGCTGTCCTGGAACTCACTCTGTAGACCAGGCTGGCCTTGAACTCAGAAATCCACCTGCCTCTGCCTCCCAAGTGCTGGGATTAAAGGCGTGCGCCACCACCGCCCGGCTGCCTAATTTTTAAGTTGTTATTTTAATACATGTTTTTCTTAAGTATCTTTATAGATATATTTTATCTTAGCTACATTGTGTCAACTTTTCTATTCTGACTCTCTCTTTGTATGAAAAATGTTTATTTAAATTAATATCACTGTCCACTGATTATCACGGTCAGTTGTCACATTACAACTTTGTGAAAGAACACTGCCATAGGAAAGTAGTATTCCCTCCCCCATTTTTAAAAGTACTTACATGCTCATTAAAAATAAAGTGTCGCAGCTGGGCACAGTGGTGTGCATTACCCAGGAAGCCCCCGGCTGGGGTGATTGCTGGAGCCCAAGGTTTGGGTGCATCCTGACTCACATAGCCTCAGAAACAGCAGCAGCAAACAAAATCCAATATAGAAAGGCAGAAGAGAGACCGACAATACAGATACATTGCTGCTGGCAGTTTGAAACATTTCACTCTAGTCTTATGTATTATACTGAAACAAAGGAAAAACTTAAAATGGTAATGGGAGGAAAGGAATAGAGATGTGCAAACAGATCAATAAAAAGAAATCAGCTCTCTGATCCTTTTCAGATAAATTTTGGACATTTTAAAAAATTTTGGGATACATTTCTGGACCATTATAATGTATTGACTCATTAACAGTTTTTGAGAAATTTAAAAAGGTAATATCTTTGAGCCCTTTTGATAAGATTTTTAAAATATCAAAATAAGAAATGGATTTGGGAATATCAGAATTTTTCATGTTGTTGTAGGCAGCCTGTTTGCTTAAGAATTACCAAAGATGAATTGAGTATTTTGTCTTATAGTGGATGGTACTGGAAACTTGCATACTGGGTTTTGCAGCTTCTTGGTGATGCAGTGTTCTATGTTTAACATTAAAATATTGCAGTTAAGTTTCAGATATGTTCTATTATATTTTGTTCTACACACTTAAAAATTGATTTTGTCTCAAGTGACTTCCAGCCCTAATGAGAGAAGTGCATCCTTACAATGAACATGGGCGCTGTCTTAGTCAGTGTTCTATTACAGTGAAGAGACATGGTGGTCATGGCATCTTAGCATGGTAGCTTAGAGTTCTACATCTAGATCCAAAGGCAGTAGAAAGAGACAGACTCTGGGCTTGATGTGGGCTTCTGAAATAGCCCACTCTCCACTTCTTCCAACAAAGCCACACCTCCTCCTAATTCTTTCGAATAGTGCCATTCCCTGGTGACCAAACATTTAAATCTGAGCCCATGGAGACCATTCTAATTCAAACTACTACAGGAGCCTACAGAGACTCATGTTTGCCCAGGATACAGAAAACAAGCCACTGATGGTAGGCCCACCCCTAAACAAATCACTCTAGCAACCCTCTTAAGGCTCAGTGAACATAACAGAAGTGGGGTCAGGAAGTCTGTAAGAACCAGAGGACAGGGTGAAGGGCTACAAAAAAGCCATTCCCTGAATTGGATACAGCTGCTATAACTAAATCAACTACAGTTTCCTGCACTGGGTCCACAGTCAAGGAAGCGGGTGGGGTTCACAGGGGTCCAACAGATCCTGGGAAAGGAGCAATAGCAATCACTTGCTTTTGTTTTGAGCTCTCTGCTCCATCCACCAGGCTACAATGGCTAGTTCCAAAGCCATAGTCACGAAGATGGCCCTGGGTATTCTTATTGGGTCACAAAGCAAACCAAATAGACAAAGCTGCATGAAAGATTTGTGGAAAAGGGGAGGATGGGCAGGGTTGGTAAGGACAGAGAAAAGTGGTCAGTATTCAAAGAGTACATCTGCCAAACTAAAATGCCATAATAATAAAAAAGAAAAAATTATTTTTTCTTAAATATATTTAGACAATCCAATATAGATTTTTCTCAAGTAATGTGCATACACGAGATGACTCACTCCTGAGCTTTTAAAATAGTCTCAAAAAAAACCCCAAAAAACCCAATCTGTGGGTGGGAATGCTTCATCCCATGTCCCCTATAGGAGAGTAGCTGCTGAGTGACTGGCCTTAGTACTGGCTTCGTGCACATAGCTCACTGTCCATTGTTGACAGAAGTTTAGTCTTTTGTAAAAAGAAATACTGATTTTTTTTTTTCTCTAAAAATGTTAGCATTCTGTCTAAACTCCATCTCCACACTGTAGTGGGCCTGATCCACTATAAAAGGGGCTGCTTGCCCCCTCCTCCCTCTCTTGTTCCTTTATTACTCTCTTGGACTCTTGCTCACTTGTTCTTCCCTTTCCCCCCTCTCTCCACATGCTCATAGCCAGCCTCTACTTCTCTACTCTTTCTCTCTTTGCCTTTCTCTGGCTCTACTACCCACTTAACTCCCCTCCCATGCCCTGGGTCATTTCACTCAGGGTTTTTCAGTGGTTATCAAGAAATATAAAACGTTTTCTATCTATAACCTCATTGTTTGGTGTTTGTGTTATACAGGGTCCCCACAATTTGACTAATTGACAAGTTTTCTCTCTTAGGACTTGATTCCATAGTATTTGCTATCAGATTATAGTTTATCTAAGTCAGTTGGTATGTAATGAATATGCAATAAATATATAATCAATTATCTATTCATAATAATACAAAATAAACATAATCAGTGGCTTTTAAAAATTGAATGAACTTAGTAGATTAACTGTTTCTGATTTGCAATTTTTCTTTGAATTTCTTAGATGCTAAGTGTTAGTTTAGTCTTTAATGCATATGGCTTGAAGGCTGGAGAGATGGCTCAGCAGTTAAAGGTTAGGCCCACCACTAAAATAATAATAATAATAATAATAATAATAATAATAATAATATAGTAATACTTGAATAGAATTTATTTGAAACCTAATATTTACTCCCCCCCACTATTTTAGCATTTTATATTTCAGCATTTTTAGCATTTTAGTATCATATTTTAATATTCTGGTGTTATAATAACATTTTAGTGTTATTTTCAATATTACCTTAAATAGTAAGCTTTAATCCCTAAAAGTTTTAAAATTCTTTTAGTTTTTTCAGGAGCAATAGAATTACTTTTATGGATCCAGACATTATTTACTAAAAATCTCGTTTGAATGTTTTTTAACAAATGGCAATAAATAACTTTACAGGAACAGGAATCGGTAAGGAATTTAGAGAGTAGGAAGTTAACTATTCCAGATTGTCATGTCTTTTACTAAACAATAAATACGTGAAGGATAGAAGCTCTCTTCATTGTTCAAAGAGATAATAAGAGAAATGGAAACAGTCTGTGAGCCAGAAAAGCATTAAGATTGTCAGTTTCTGTGTTGCCTGAAGTGGGAGGGAGGGAGGGAGGGAGGGAGGGAGGGAGGGAGGGAGGGAGGGAGGGAGGAAGGGAGGGAGGGAGGGAGGGAGACATCAGCCATACCTTTAGAGTGTTACCCAGTGACAGGGGTGCAGTCCCTGCTTTCCCTGTCCCTTATACAAGCACTTGCTTAGAGAAACCCACAGACTAAGTCTTTCAAGGGGTGGGGAGGAAGGGTTTGTTTGAGTGTCAGATTGCTCTATTTCTCTAAGTCTACTTGTTGGTTGATCCTGTTTAATCGATATTTCAAACCTTTTTTTTTTTTTTTTATGTCTGTGTATTACATTTGGGTGAAAGTTTTGTTCCATATTTTCTTTTTGTCGTGTGGGGTTCTTTTTTTTCTTGGGGAAACTCATTTTTTAGTAGTCTTTTCAGTATTCTTGTCTTATTGTTCTGTTATTTCTTGCTTTTGTTTCTTTTCTTCATCAGAGATCATACTTTCTATATTTGGATGCTGGGTTACATTTTAATTGGATGTCAGAGCATTGTTACAGCATTTTTGGATCTAGATTTTGTTGAATTACTTTATTGGGCATATAGTTTGGCATACAGTTCAGTTACTTGGGAATCATTTTAATTCTTTGAATTTTCCTTTTCAGCTTTGGTTACAATTGTTCTTTTGTTTAGATCTAAGTTATTGCCAGTATGCCTTTCTCAGGACTCTTCCAGATAGACTGTATTTTATGAGAGCTTTTCTAATGGCAGATTTAGACTGTACCCAGCTCTGCATCACAATTGCTGGGAATTATTGGGTTGTTTCTTATTGACTTTTTGTTACTATTCCTCATTTGCTTTCTATATGATGATCAGAGTGCAGACAAATTCTAGGTGGGACTTCCTCCAGGTTGCATGAAGCTTTTATTGCTGTGTGATTGTCTCTTACACTCTGCCTTACAGCAACTTGTAGGCACTTCAGTTGTCTAGACTAGTCCTTTCCTGCTTGTTTTGTAACTTGTATCACTCTTGGGCAGTAACTTGGCAAACAAGTTTGATACAGTTTTCCTTGGTCTTGGAGAACATGATCATGTTTAGCCCTTGTCTACTGCCCTAGGCACCATTTTCCTATATATTGTGTTCATTTTCTAGTTCATTATAGCCATTGTGGTTCATACTGACAGCTAGTCATTGCTGATTCCGTGGTTTGAATGAAGTATGTGTGATGATTATAGATGAATTCTCTTATCACCCTCTCGTAAGTGGTAACAGTTTGTTTTACACCATAGTTAAATTTCCTTCAAGTCATTGTAATCTTGTAGAGATTTAGATTCAGCTCTTAGGTGTTTTGTTTGGTTGTGCCCTTAAAAACCTAATAAACATCCTGTATTCTTAAACTGTGATTATTTTTTTCCTCTCCTCTGTTATATAGCTCTTTTGATACTCCTAATCTTCTTATTTTGGCACGGCTAAAGTTCCAAACTGTTTGGTACCATAGTAAGTCTGATCTGCTCTTTCTGCTTTCAAACTATTGTTTCCTTTTCAGGCTCCTCATAATCTCTCACACATACTTATTTTTATGTAGTGCAAATTTCGGAACTCCATTCTTTGTTAATTTTTTTCTTTTCTGCTACTAAAGTTCCTTTAATAACTTTGCTCTCAGACTAATGGAACACTGGTGTTTGATGAGATTATTTTCCATGAGCATATTTACCAGAAATGTCATAATAAAAAATGAGGATTTTATGTAATTCTATATATATTTTATTTATCTCTATATAACATCCTAACTCTTAAAACAGTAATGATTTGTTTAATAGTTACAACTATTTTCAGTGGACTTCTAAGTCAAGATTATTTTTCCCAGGGTCTCTCATCAGGCTGTTAGCCAAGGTTTTGGGTGGTATCTGAAGACTGACCTGAGAAAGAGTTCAAAATGTCATTTCAGAGTCCGCTGACAGTGGGACCTTGCTTCATTAAGGATGACAGCTTAATGAAGAAATCATTAAATGAGAAATCAGAAGAGGTGGAAGCCGCAGTCTTTTTTTTTTTTTTAAGATTTTTTTTTTTTTTTTTTTTTTTTTTTTATGTATATGGCAAGTACACTGTAGCTGTCTTCAGACACACCAGAAGAGGGCATCAGATCCCATTACAGATGATTGTGAGCCACCGTGTGGTTCCTAGGAAGTGAACTCAGGACCTCCTCTGGAAGAGCAGTCAGTGCTCTTAACCAGTGAGCCATCTATCCAGCCACAGTCTTTTGTAATGTAATCACAGATGTCACATGTCATGTTTAACATATTTTGCAGTTTAATCCAATGAAAGGAAGGGGGTAATTATTTAATCAGTATATGTATTTATCCTGAAGGAGGAGTCACTGTGAGCTGTTTTAGAACTCTTGTTACAGTTCTCTGCTTGGATTCTTTCCACCTCTCAGCAGTAGCTCTCACAGTAGGTAGGTTCTGGGCTGACTGCTCCCTAGCTGGAATGACATATGTACCCTAGACTCAGGTTCCCTGCCTTCTTTCAGAACATCCATTCGAATCTATGAGAAAATGAGCTCTTGGAGCAATTTTCTCATCATCTGTTTCAAAACCTTAATTTATACTTCATTATTTGGTCAAAATGGTTCCTATTCCTTAGTTGATATTTAGTACATGCCAGATTTTTTCCCCTCCCAGGCCTTTAGTTCTTTTTTTTTTTAAGATTTACTTATTTTATGTATATGAGTATGCCTTATGTTCTAACGTGTACATGCTTATTTTTATTTTTCTCTCCTGACTGCCCTCATCATTTTCCATTTCTTTGCCCCATTTAATTTTACAGCAGTTACATCCTATTCTTTTGAGTCTTGATCCCGTCTCTCTCTAGTGTAAGTTTCTGAATATGGAGTCGTGCTTGTTTTACTGCTGATTTTCACTAGGTACACAATTAGTTTTTCTTTAAAAAACAAATTAGTAAAGTCACAGAGTTAAAGATCACTAACTGGTTGGCTGTGTTGGCACAGGAGAGCTTGGGCTATAAGGGCTTGAGGCCCACCTGGCACTGCACAGAAAGATCCTATATAAAAGCAAACAAACCTGAAGAAATCTTTACCATAGATGGCCTTGAAGAGCCAGAAGAATGGCTCTTAATGCTGAAATTTTATAAGCAAGCAATAAAGGGCCAGTTTGGAGTACAGATCCTCTTTAGCGCCCTTTAATAGTTTATATATGTCTTACTAGTTTCCAGTTTCAAAGGAACACCCATTTGCTGTATTTATTGTATTGTAGTCTGTTTCTTCAGCATCCAGTGTGGAACCCAGAAAAGAGAATGATTGAATTAATGCCCACGTAGTAATAATTTACCTTCTGTTAAGTTTTAGAAATATGCGTGATTGTATAATAGCCATTAAACTTATTACTTGAGTGGTCGGTCATGTGTAAGTGTGGTGTGAGTGTGTGGTTGGTTGTTTGTTTTAATGATATTAAAGTCAAAGACTGTTAAACGTTGGATGCCTTGGGATCTGCTAGGTCTAAGGAACTGAGTTTTTGGTTTTTTTGTTTTTTTGTTTTTTGTTTGTTTTGTTTTTTGAGACAGGGTTTCTCTGTGTAGCCCTGGCTGTCCTGAAACTCACTCTGTAGACCAGGGTGGCCTCGAACTCAGAAATCCATCTGCCTCTGCCTTCCAAGTGTTGGGATTAAAGGTATGGGCCACCACTGCCCAGAACTGAGTGTTAAAGCAGCTAATTGCTGGTGCTCCCCTGTGAGAGCACCAGTATTAGCTGCTTGTATATTAACCCTGATTTTGGTAAGCCTATGGGCGTGTTAGCAAATAACAATGAAATTGCTGAGCCTGTGATCCACACCCCCCTATTTTTACTACTTTTTCTTGTGCTTTCTAGGTAGTTTTTGCTCATTTTGTATGTTTTAACCTTTTAAAATCAGCAACACTTGCTTTTCTCTTTACTTATAATCATGTGTATAGGTGACACGTGTATTCTTCTAGTGTTCAGTTCATAATGTGCCACAGTGGATGTTTAAGCTTTTGAGAACTGACACCATCATATCACTGGCGCTCCTTAGGCTCCCCTAAGAAAACCACCTTATAGCTTGTGAGATCCACTCAAATTATAAGCACTGCACACATCAGAATATCAAAAATCAAAAACACTGGTAATCTCTAATTTAGCTGAGGATTCTTATCCATTGTTTATAGGAATGCAAAATGGTTTGACCATTTAGATGACAGCTATCCGTGCACTACAAAGTTAACTGATGTCATCATAATATATTTATCTCTGTATGCTTCCAAGTATATACCTAGGTGAGTTAAAATTTGTGTTCACATTAAAACTTACACATGAATGTTTTAATTAGCATCTTTATTGCTAAGAATAGGAAGCAACTGAATTGTCCTTCATTAGGAAATGGTTAAACTGTCCATGGATAGTGGGATACTATTCAGTGACAAATGAACTGTCAAAGTACAGAATCCAACCAGACCATTTGGGTGTAAGTAAAAACTAGCCTGCACATCGTCCCAGGTATCAGGACTCATTTGGGAAGTGGTTGTTGGCACAGTACGGGGGTTGGCGGGGCATTGTTCACATATAAGAGAGCCTTCTACAACAAAAAAGGAGTCTGGTTTAAAATATCATATTGCTTGCTGAGTTTGAGAAATATTACAAAATAGTAATTAGCTTGTATTGAATCACAGCTGCTCCAAAGTTAACATAGTCTTGCTGTATTTAGTTGCCCTGTCCATTTTAGATTTGGTGTGCAACTTCCTTTATACTAGTGGAAATTTATTTTAGTTAGAGTTGAAACTACTTAAGTATTTACTAATACAGAAAATAGTGACAAGCCAACAGTGGTGGTTCGTGCCTATAGTCCCAGTGCTTGGGAGGCAGGGGATGGAGAATTTGAGTCTTATGTGAGCCACATAAAGAGATTTTGTGTCAAAGTGGGGACGAAATGGCATAACAAAAAGTTTTGTTCTGATGTGAAGAATGTTAGTATCCAAAATTAATTTTTCTTTCAGTTAAAATGATGATTTGCACTAAGCACTGTAAAAGACGTGGAAAAGAGATATAGGTGTATATTTCTGTCTTCTGAGAGTTGTTCCCAGGGAGGAGGAGGGGAGAATCAGTAGGGGAGACGGAAAAGAGGACTTTTCAGTGGCTGTTAGCTGCTGCTCGCACTTGTGCTGTTTTCTGAGAGATCTGCAGGAGAGAGCCTGGATCTTGGAAGGGACACGAGCTGAGAAGGGAGAAAATGATGCTTGAGATTGAGAGCCATTCACAGTGTTAGACTGTTAGATAGCCATCCTGATTAATACTGAAGAAAAGGTATTGAAAGACTCGAAAACATAATAAAAGGATTGACCCATTCATTTAGCATTATGTGAGATTTTCCTATACCCCTGATAATTTACTTTGTTTTGAAGTATGCTTTGCATGCAATTGCTCTAGCTGATCTAGTGTTCTTTTGGTTAATAGTAGGCTTAGGTTTCTGACTACATTTAAAGTGCTGGGATTGCAGGTGTGCATCATCAGGTCTGGCTCTCAGTGGTCTTTCTTTTTGAGGGGTATTGCTTGTTTGTTGTGGAGTTTTAGTGCATTTAAATTAATATTAGTCAGCTTCCAATGAACACTATACCACTTTGTGGCCAGTATAGATGCCTTAGATCTAGCAAGTATGTCCCATTTCTTTTGTTTTGCCTTAAAACATTCCCATTTCTCATGATCTTACTGCTATTAATGTTTTGATCAAACTGATACCTAGTATATCAACGATGAGTTAAAAAGAAGTTAGCTGTCTTCTTTCTTTGCTCCCTTTACGTCGATTAAGTTTCTGTATATATTATTTTCCTTTTTTCCTCAATTTATTTTAGTATTTCTTGTAAATCAGGTCTAGTGGGTACAGGTACCCTCAATTTTATTAGTCTTGTAGGTCTTTGTTTCTCCGTTACTGTGGAAGGGCAGCTTTATTGGTAACAGACCTTATAGGGGGTGATCTCCCTGCCCTGCCTGTGTTTTAATATTTCACTCTCCTGTTGTCTTTGCATAGTTTCTGAAGAAAAATCTAATGCAGTTCTTAGTTTTGTTCTTCTGTATGTAGATTGTTTTTTTCTTTTCTTTCAAGACAAAAATTTACTTACTCTTCCTTCTTTAAAAATTTACATAATTCCATATATTTAAAGTGATAAGCTGTTCAATAGAAGCTTTATACATACATGCACATATGCATAAATACATACATAAATACATACACACATACTAAGGCACACGGGAAGTACTTTTTTGGGGTAGGAGGGATTGAGATAATTCCCACCGTGTTAGAAGAGTAAAGCTCCCTTGTTGCATTATCACGCGCCTTTAAAGCAGAGGCTGTTCAGAACCTTTGAGTTATATATTTAAAGAAGGTTCAGGCAAAATTCTGTCTGTACATTCAGGGACAATAATATTCCAGGCCAATTCTCTCATGCAAAGGAGCCTTAATTTTCTAAGAGCTAATTAAGTCATCTGAACTAACCCTGACCACTTACTTACTTTACCAAAGTGTAAGTGACCCGAGCGGTCAGGTGTGGCAGTCGAGTGGCTGAGCTGAGCTTCTGCCTTAGTACATCTGTTGCTCAGTCTGCTTCTTCCGTGTGTTAGACCGATCGGGTATTGGCAAAATGAGAATTTTATTACTGCAGCAAATGATAGAATATGTTGCTAGAGAAAGTCCTAATGTCACAATAACCTTGGCATCCCATAATACAATCCTCATGATTTTATGTGTGAATGCAGGTGTATAGAGGGGATCCCTGAGGTAGCCATATGGTATTTATTAAAAGGCTCGTCTGAAGTCTGCCCACTGTACAGACAAGCAGAGCAGCTGTTAGTGTAAATTTAACCCCGGAGACGGGCGGGGCGTGGGGTGGGCTTGTCTGCGATTTGCCGATTTGCCGGTGCCTTACTTGCTTAGGTGAGATCAATAGCTCTTCATCTGTCTTTGCTCTGAGAGCCTGCATGAGCTCTGGAGAGAGGGAAGGGCTGTTCTTTGGCGGCTTCGTCCTTGCAGACCCCTCAGTTGTCTCATCTGTATCCACAGTCGGTAGCGACAACCTTTGAGTGGGTCTGGAAAACTGAGTCTCAGAATTCATATTACTTTGTAGTTTTTAGGTCATGAATCTGTCCTTTGTTTTCAAGTCTCTGAAGAATGCAACAGGAGTTATGAATCCACGGCCTTTTAGTCAGCATTGTGAGGACAGCAATGTTGACTTCAAGTTTCTTTTACGTATCAGAATGAAAATTAGAGCTAAATTAATGTATACATTTCCTCTCTGTTCCTTATTAGGATTTTTTTTAACACTAAGAATATTTTTAATTTTGTCAGGTACTTACATCAGTCATCAAATAATTTTTTTTGTGTGTGTTTAGAACTGTTGATGTGGCGAATTACATTTAAATTTTCAAACACAGAACCTGTATTGTGTATGTGCAATTGATGACTCTTAGGTTATGTCTTTTTTTTTTTTTTTTTTTTTTTGGTTTTTCGAGACAGCGTTTCTCTGTGTAGCCCTGGCTGTCCTGGAACTCACTCTGTAGACCAGGCTGGCCTCGAACTCAGAAATCTGCCTGCCTCTGCCTCCCAAGTGCTGGGATTAAAGGCGTGCGCCACCACGCACCTATGCATAGTGTATGTGACGTTCTATTTAGAGGGCACTGGCCGTTAGTCTATAGGTTCCTTTATTGTACTGTTTGATATCAGAGTAATGCTTGACTCATAAAATGGCTAATTTGGAAATGCTCCCCGCTTTGCAACTTTTTGTGAGAGAGATGTAACAGTTAGTTAATTCTTGTCTAAGCACTTGGTATGAGTCTCCAGAGAAACCATTTGTGCCTACAGTTTTTAGAGGGAGAACTTTTCAGTTACACATAATATTTATCTAATGTATATTGAATTATTGAAGCTTTATATTTGTTGGGTTTTGGTAGTTGTATTTTTTTATATTGTTCTGTATAGCCTAACTTTCTGAATTCACAATTCATGATTATTTTAAACACAGTAGGCTGGGCTGTAATCTCAGCACTTGGGAGGCAAAGGCAGGAGGATTGTCACAAACTGAGGATAACCTGGTCTACATGGTGAGCTCTATGCTATTTAGATATATATAGCAAGACTCTGTCCCCCCCACCAGAAACAATAACAACAGCAGCAATAAAAACAACAAAACTGTAAGACTGAGCTGAGTATGGTGGTACAATCTTATAATCTCGCCATTTGGGAGGCTGCAAAATATAGGATCACAAATTCAAGATCGGCTTGGACTACAGCACAAGGTTTTTCTCACAACCCCCAAAACCAAAGCTTGTAGAATATACTCTCTTATTCATTGTTTGTTTTTGTGTGTGTGTGTGTGTGTATTTTAAGATATATACATATATATATATACACACACACACATATATATGTATATATACATATATATATATTAAGATTTATTTATTTATCATATGTAACTACACTGTAGCTGTCTTCGGACATTCCAGAAGAGGGTGTCAGATCTCATTATGGATGGTTATGAGCCATCATGTGGTTGCTTGGATTTGAACTCAGGACCTTTGGAAGAGCAGTCAGTGCTCTTATCCGATGAACCATCATTGTTAATATTTATAGTATGTATTTTCTTCTTCACTTTTTTATTATTTCAATTTTAAAAGTATTATCAATATTAGTTTTTCTAAATACCAGCACTTACATATGTTGATTTGTCTCTACCCTCTTTAATTTTATTGATGTAGATTCTTGTATTTTTGATGCATATTCATATTTCTATTGTACTTGCCTAGGTACCCTCCGTCTTCCAAGATGAAGGCTGCCTTGAGACTCTTCTTATCTAATATGAAAATACATCTGCCTTTTAGGCTGGACATATATTTTATATTGTTACAAAGTAGATGTGGCATAGAATTTATTTGGAGGGTTAGTGGTATCAAGTGTATTTGTATTGTCCAACTATCATCATTATTCAGCTACAGAACCTTTTCATCATCTGAGGACAAAACTGTGTGCCCATTAAACTGCCACTCCTATCCTCCTCTAAACCTAACCCTCTTTGAGCCCAGTAACCACTATTCTACTTTCTGTCTGGAAATAGGATTAGTCTAAGTACCTCTTTAAGTAGGATCTTACAATTTATAGCCTTTTGTGTATGACTTATTTCACTTAGTGTATTTTTCAAACTTAATCAGTTTTAGCACATCAGAATTCTATTCCTATGTAAAGCTATAGGATATTTATTATTGCTATATACGTTATTTTGCTTACTCTTTAGCTTCTGGACATTTGGTGTTATACTCACTTTTTGACAGTTACTGAATAATGCCTCTATGAGTGCTGGTCTACAGGTATGTGTTATAAGTTTCAGTTAGTCCCTGCTCCCAGGTTTCTGGTTTTTAGATAGTTCTAGAATTCCCAGCGTTAGAATTATGTGGTAACTGTATATTTATGTTCATAGTTTTTAAAGAAGCTACCTTACTGGTTGCCCCAGAAATTCCAATCAGCCGAACCCAAAGTTCTAGTTTTTATACATACACAGCAGCAAAGTTTCTGTTTTCCAATAATAGCTTTCCTAATGGAAAAAGTGACAAATTGTATCTTTTAATTATCTGATATTTAGATGATATGTTGACTACTTTCACCTATGCTTATTGGCCATGTATTTATCTGTCATTCGAAAATTTAAACAATAAACCTTTTTATTTTTTATTTTTTTGAATGAACTGGAGGCTGGCTTTAACCTTGCAGACTTTGTCTTGGTCTCCTGCATGTGAGATTCCAGGTTCTGACACTGTGCTCAGCCAGGGCCAGCTTTTAAATTGGCTTCTTTGAGGACTGAGAAAGGGGATTTATAGTGTTTTTATTTGTGTGTGTGTTGTGTGTATGTATATGTATACACACATACACACACACACACACACACACACACACATATATATGTGCATTCTGTATCAAATCCATAATCTGTAAATGTCTTCTCATTTGGTCTTTTTTCACTCTCTTGATAGCATCTCTTGATAAGATCACACTTTGATGCTTTGCTTCCTTTGTCTATAATTGTGTAATTTAGCAATCTGTCCCACACTCTTCAGACTTTGATAGTTTTACTTTTTTCAGTATCTCCAACCTCTTGCCTCTCAATATTCAGAGGCAGGTGGAGTTCTGAGTTTTAGGACAGCCTGCTTTATATAGCAAGTTCCAGGATAGCCAAGGCTGCATAGAGAAATCCTCTGTCAAACAAACAAACAAACAAACAAACAAACAAACAGATCACGTGCAGACCAACAAGTCTGTCACAAATAGAAAAAGGTCGTAACAAACCATTAGGAGAAATCTGAATTCCAAGTGTACCTCTTTCTAACCCAGAAAGGGTAGGGAAAATAACACCTCATTTTCTAGTCAATTGAGAAGGAATTTTTATTTGAAGTACTGAGTTAGCCATTTATAGAACATTGGAACATGCATTTTGAAAGCACACATATATTGATGTAGAAGATGTCTCTAGTATGTAGTGAATTTGGTTAATAAAATTAGTTAGTTTTTAAAAAATCTTAGAATATATTATCATTTGTGGTCAAAATATCTGCTTAAAAGGAATTGTATAGCACAAGCTTAGATGGAGGATGGTTTGTATGCAGCTCAGTGACGAGAGTGCATGCGTAGTATGCGTGAGGCCTTGGTTTCATCCCTAGGACCAAAAGACAGCACCAAGAACGTACAATGTAGAGTGGTTACATATTAGTTTGTGGGCAGCATTTTAATTTTATCAGCTGCCAGCTATTGAAATAATAGTTTGGGATTCTGGCTTGAGCTGAACTTTCCACAGCATAAGTGTCTTCATTAGGTAATTTACCATTTTGAAGAAGTTGAACTTAGAAATCATAAATGTACTCCCTTGTTTCCAAAAATTACCTAATATATTCTTTAATGCCTATTATTATGTTGATCAATTTACAGGTGAATTATGTAACCTCATTACCCTGGATGTAGCTCACAATCAACTTGAACACCTTCCAAAGGAGATTGGAAACTGCACACAGATAACCAACCTTGACTTGCAGCACAATGACCTACTGGACCTCCCAGATACAATAGGTATGTGGGGAGAAGGGAGGTACTGAGATCTGTGACTCATGGTTATGAAAAGGACGATTTTTGGTCTATTTTGGTAATACAAAATCAGAATTATCAAAGTAGTGATAAAACTTTTAAAGTAGTCTTTTAAATCACTGTTCTATTTCTTGGTAAAGCAAATAATTAGATCCTCAGAAATGAACTCATTTGGGATTATAAAGAAGATAAAATATTGCATTAGTGTATATTTATTTACTGCCAATGGAGGTATTTCTGTTTAGTTTATTTTAGAACGTCATGGGCTATTAATATGAATGTGATTCTTTCTTTATTAAGTACCACATTGCAAAATAAAATCATTGCTGTCTAGGCTTTAAAATATGACAGTATAGTTTAAAAGTTGTTCATTTGTAATGTTGAGTTGGTAAGAGATACTTTGAAGATGGTTAATAAAATATATTTATAGGATTTTCCCTAATTGCAAACAGAAGACTAAGCTCTGATAATATTCTATACTTGTGTAGTCTTGTTTTTTTTAATTGCCTAGAAATGTATATAACCCAAGAAGGATATTTTTATAAATTCTTTGTTATTTAGAAACATTTCATCTTTTTCTTGATTTTTATAATAAATATAATTATATGAGGTACTGTTAATGAAACATTTTAAGTTTATGGTGATGCTGTCTTTTTCAATAATTAATGTTTGCTTCTGTCAGGTATTTAGAGGAGCCATTTTGGTAATTTTGTGTTCAGTGCATGAGGGTTTTGTAGTCTCTTAGATGACAGAGAGGTCTGTTGGTGACTAGCTCACCTCTGGTTCACTTTGTATTAAAGGACTAGCCCTGATGAACTCTACCTGGGCAGGACTTAGATTTTAACTCTTGATAGAAACATGACACAGCTCTTCAGCTGCAGCTTCTGGTGGGAGTTCTCTTGAGACAGAATCACCAGTCTGGTTTTTTTGTTTTTTTGTTTTTTGTCTTTTGTCTTTTGTTTGTTTTGTTAATCTTTTATTTTGGAAGATGTTTTCAGTTTGTTTTTGGTGTTTAATTTTGTTTTTTGTTTCTGTATTAAATTGGAGGGAGATGTTTAGTTACCAACCACCAGGTGGTAATATAAGTTAACAATTTCTTTATAGAAAACCAAGCTGATATAATATTATATATTAGATAAAATACTGAGTTTTATGCCTTTCTAGTTCTTGGCCCATGGATCTTCCTTCCATAATAGTATTTGTATTGGTATTAGATTAAGTATTTCTTCTTTAAACTGGAAAGGTGAAATTGACTGTATTATGTAACAAGTTATAGGAGTGTTATGTCAAACTTAAAATATAAAAAGAACAGATTGATGATTCAGGATATTTGAAACCATGGCGATTATTTCTATTTTTTGGTTTTAAAATCACTGAAATAACTAGGATGGTCAGAGAAGTGATCTCAGATGAAAGAGTATAGAGGGAGTCTGTTCTGTACTTGTGAACATGATCATGTTCGGACTGATAAAAAAACAAAACAAAACACAAAACCACAATTTTTAGAAAGGTCTACCAAGGAGTTGGGGAGATTATGCAGTGGCTAAAGTACTGTACAAGCATGAGGTCCTAGGCTTAGAGTCCCAGTGCCCACATAGAAAGCTGGACATGGTAGCATACAGTCCTGTAATTCCAGTGCTGGGGAGATGGAGGCATGGGCATCCCAGAACCTCACTGACCAGCTGCTGTAGCCAACTAGTGAGATTCAGGTTTACTGAGAAACTTTGAAAAATGACGTGGAGGGTAATAGACATACTGGCCATTGAACTTTGGCCTCCAACGGCCCATGGGTGGTATATCTTCCTCCCAACACACACGTGTAAATGCAAATGAAAAAAGATGTTTAGGAAGATATGTTCACCAAGTTAAATTAGTTGGGAAATGCTATGCAATACAGTAAACACAAAAACCAAAATAATAGCCTGTAAGCTAAAGTACAAGAAATACCCCAGAACCAAGAGCAGAAAGATAGAAACAATATAAAATAAGTGAAGTTTAAAAGCAGCAAAAGAGAAAAGTTCTGGAAAGAGACAAGATAGTACAGTGAAGAAACTAATAAAATACAATTCTATGTTTTCATGAGCTTGATTAAAACTCAGATAAACTTTCTGTCCCCCAGAACAGGGCTTAGAGCTGTACACCAACATTCCCACTTTCAGGGCTCTGAACTTGACTCCTCATCCCTGCCTAGTAAGTGCATTACCCACTGAACGGTCTCCCAGGCCCCAGAAGTTTTTTCTAGGGAATTAATGAGACCTGTGAAGACAGGTTGGTTTTTTTCATGAGTGAAGTGTTAGGAAAAGGTAAAAAGCAAACAGGTAGGAAGAGAGTAAAACTGGACTTGCTTACCAACAGTCGGGAAGAAGGCACATGCTTGGAGAGCATTGAAAATTAGATTAATGTATTTATTTGTAACAAATATATTCTTATAAAGCATTTTAAAATATGGTTTTGTCTAGTAAAGTTGGTCACATATAATAACTTGGGAATGCATCTTTATTATTTGGAAGTTTATATAAAAGTGGCATAACTTGGGCGAGATCGCTCAGTGGGTAAAAGCACTGGCTGCTCTTCTAGAGGAGCCCAGTTTGATTCCCAGCACCCACACGGCAGCTCACAGTTGTCTCTAACTCCAGTTCCAGGGGATCCAGTGCCATTTTCTGGCTTCCTGGAATTTAAGTGATGCAAAGACAAACATGAAGACAAAACAC
This sequence comes from Mus musculus, assembly GCF_000001635.26. Taxonomy (NCBI): domain Eukaryota; kingdom Metazoa; phylum Chordata; class Mammalia; order Rodentia; family Muridae; genus Mus; species Mus musculus. The sequence goes on from NC_000085.6 coordinate 54,005,873, forward strand.
ATAAACACACTAGACTGTAAAGAAAAACGTGGCATTGATATTTGATAACATTCACCCGTAGAAACCTCAGCGTCACAGGTTTTCCATTTAGGACTGTTTTAAAGCAGTTTTAGTTTCTTTATAGAGCATGAGCCGATCACAGTGCAGCTGAAGCAGACAGTGAGCGTGCTCCTCTCTGCCCCGTGCCTGCACTGTTTGGGAATCTTTTCCATTCAGATCTGTGTCAGTGACAGTGTTAGAACAAATGTAATTTTGTTTTCTAACCTACGTTATTGTTTTAATTTTATTATTCATCAGCTGTCTAATTGCTGTAATTGCCTTAGTCGAATTGTGATTAGCTAAAACCTGTCTGGTAGTAGTTTTATCAAAACAGTTCATGGGAGCAGCAATGTGTCGGGCCGGGCACACACTTACTAGATTCAGTTCTCTTCCTTTGAGTAACTTAGAGAAGTAGGAAGTAGCTCTGCCGTTTGGTTCTGCCCTTTGGAATTTAATGTATGGTTTGTTTTGTTTTGTTTTTACATTATAAATGACAGTTATTTTGCTCAACCATTATTTCTGAAGTTTAAGAACTATATTTTTTCAGTATTTTTTATGATGATATTTCTCTAGTATACTTCTGGGCCAGCTCAGCAGATATTTTAATCTTTATCTTAACATCTCTTTGTTTTTAAAAATTGCATAGTGACATGTTTAGTTTCTTTTATTGGATGTTGCTACATTGAAATAAATGTCTTCAAGTTGGCTTAATTTTGAACAACTGACTGAGCAGTAAAGGGAAGGTCACTGCCTAAGTTTGATGTTCTCTCTCTTCCCCAGGGGTTTGTCCTGTTAAAGATAATCTTAAAAAACAAAACAAAACAAAAACCTTCCCTAAAATCCAGAATTTTCTTAGTTGTAGAAAGAACAAAAGTGTTGTTTTATTCTATTGCAAATAAGCCAAGAAGCCCCCAGTGTAGCTCAGGCCAAGGTTGGAAAGCTGTGTAACAGACCTCAGGCTGCTGAGACCCTGGGTTTCTTAGCTTGCTAAATTGTTTCTTGAGCAAGTTCTAGCCTTCTTTACTCATTCTAACAATTCAGTCGATATCTAGGAATTGATCATTGATCCGTTTTTTCTCTCTCAGACAGTCTTAGCAATGTTTAGTGTTTTTATGAATTTATCTGTATCCCTGTTTTGTTTAGGAGTAGTAAGCAGGTATTGTGGTCAGCATGCTGCAATATCCTTGCATATGGAGAGAGCACAGACTGCTGGCTGATAAGAATCTCCTGTGAAGTAGGACTAGGGTCCCTTAGACACACTTCTTCTGACAAAGATAATCCACCCACGTAACCTTCTTTCTCCTAGTTTTCTTAATTTTACTTACATGCCTCTTTAAAAAAAAAAAAAAGCCAGAGGTAATTCTGTAATTTAATTTGTTTATTGTGTGTCACTGAGAATTCGAACTCCAGGCGCTTGTACATGCTAATCAAAATAAATCACAAGCAAGTATTATTGTAGATATGAAGGCATTTGACTTCATTATGATTTTGTTTGTGTGTGGATGGTTTTCCTGGTACCAATGAAGGCTAGAAGAGAGGACCAGGTTCCTTTGGACTGGAATTAGAAGTTGTGAGGTGCTATGTGGGTGCTGGGAATCAAACCTGGGTCTTGTGAAAAAACAGGCAGCCCTTGACTTCATTATTAATCTCTTATAATTAAGATGATATTGTACACTTCGTGTCTCACATGTTCTATATGATCAGATCACAGGTATATATTAGAAATCAGTGAGAATGGAAACATTAATAACAAGAATTTAAAATAATACTGCATTTACATGATAAATTTGTTAGTTGCTGGGAGATAAAATAATTGTGTTTTGAGGTGGAGTCAAAGTTAAGTAATATGTTTTGGAAGTTTTATACTATAATCATTTCTCATGTATTGTTTATTAAATAATTTATTTTGTTTCTGTGATTGATCCCTTCTATCCCAGTTGATATTTTATGATTGAGTAGCCAGAGGCTGAGATTTAATGAGAAACTAAACATTTGGATTGTAATCAAATTTTTTGTTTGTTTTGTTACCTTCTTCGGCATGCTGAGGATTGAAACCAGGGCCCCACATGTGCTAGGCAGGCACTCCATCATCACCCCTCCTCAACTGACATTTGAGTCTCCTTTTTTATTGGAGAAGAATGGCTCATTTGGAATAGTCAGTGGCCAGCTTGATATGGGTCTCCTGATACTGTTTTCTTTTTTAAATTACTACTGTTACTGTTATATGAACATTTTCATTATTAACTATCACCATAGCCCGTTCTTAAAATGTGACTGCAGTGAGCAAGCAGAAAAGCTACTCTCTGCCCTGTAGAGTTGCTGTTTTTATAGCACCTACACTCTCTTCTGTTTTCTTTCTTTCTCTCTCTCTCTCTCTCTTTCTCTCTCTCTCTTTCTTTCTTTCTTCCTTCCTTCCTTCCTTCTTTCTTTTCTTTCTTTCTCTCTCTCTCCTTTCTTTCTTTCTTTTCTTTCCCTCCCTCTTTCTTTTCTTTCTTTCTTTCTTTCTTTCTTTCTTTCTTTCTTTCTTTTCTCTCTCTCTTTCTTTCTTTCTTTCTTTCTTTCTTTCTTTCTTTCTTTCTTTCTGTCTTTCCTTCCTTCCTTCCTTCTTTCTTTCTTTCTTTCTTTCTTTCTTTCTTTCTTTCTTTCTCTCTCTCTCTCTCCTTCCTTCCTTCCTTCCTTTCTCTCTCTCTCTCTCTCTCTCTCTCCTTCCTTCCTTCCTTCCTTCCTTCCTTCCTTCCTCTCTTTCTTTCTTTCTTTCTTTCTTTCTTTCTTTCTTTCTTTCTTTCTTTCTTTCTTTCTTGTTTTTCGAGACAGGGTTTCTCTGTGTAGCCCTGGCTGTCCTGGAGCTCACTTTGTAGACCAGGCTGGCCTCGAACTCAGAAATCCGCCTGCCTCTGCCTCCCAAGTGCTGGGATTAAAGGCGTGCGCCACCACGCCTGGCTCTTCTGTTTTCTTGACTAAAAAAAAAAAAAATCTTGCCCTAAATTCATTTCTGAAATCACATATCACCTTACATTTCCAATAGCCATTCCCATCTTAAATAGTCAGGCTGTTTCCCCTGCTTTATTTAATATCAGCTTTTCTTGTGAGACAGTTCATTCTTGTCAGTAATCTCTGCCATTTGGTTCCTAGATCAGCAAAGCCAGGGTTGCTACAGCTCCTGAGCTGGGTAAAGAGACAGAGGAACCAGGAAGGGTAGCTGATTGGTTAAGGCAGAGTGTCCAGTGATTGGTTAAGGCAGAGTGTCCAGTGATTGGTTAAGGCAGAGTGTCCAGTGATTGGTTAAGGCAGAGTGTCCAGTGATTGGTTGAGGCAGAGTGTCCAGTGATTGGTTGAGGCAGAGTGTCCAGTGATTGGTTGAGGCAGAGTGTCCAGTGATTGGTTGAGGCAGAGTGTCCAGTGATTGGTTGAGGCAGAGTGTCCAGTGATTGGTTAAGGCAGAGTGTCCAGTGATTGGTCGAGGCAGAGTGTCCAGTGATTGGTTGAGGCAGAGTGTCCAGTGATTGGTCGAGGCAGAGTGTCCAGTGATTGGTTGAGGCAGAGTGTCCAGTGATTGGTTAAGGCAGAGTGTCCAGTGATTGGTTAAGGCAGAGTGTCCAGTGATTGGTTGAGGCAGAGTGTCCAGTGATTGGTTAAGGCAGAGTGTCCAGTGATTGGTCGAGGCAGAGTGTCCAGTGATTGGTTGAGGCAGAGTGTCCAGTGATTGGTTAAGGCAGAGTGTCCAGTGATTGGTTAAGGCAGAGTGTCCAGTGATTGGTTGAGGCAGAGTGTCCAGTGATTGGTTAAGGCAGAGTGTCCAGTGATTGGTCGAGGCAGAGTGTCCAGTGATTGGTTGAGGCAGAGTGTCCAGTGATTGGTCGAGGCAGAGTCCAGTGAGCCGTGCTGAGTGATTCAGACTGCACTGGATTGCTAAACCCTGTCTACTTCCAGACTTCTCTGGGGACAAACGGAAAATCCTGAATGTCATTTTGTTCAGAGGGTAAAGCTGCTTTTCTGTAAAATTTTCTGGGATTTCTGATAACTATTATGAAATCAGAGGAGAAACGTTCTAAAATAAGATAAACATTCAACTTTTTATTTCTTTGCAAAATTAGATAGAGTAAGAGGCAACAAAACCTCTCATTCAAGGCTGAAGCACAGGCCAGTCCACAGAGGTCTTTTTGTTGCACTCTGCAGAATTGCAGAGTGATTATGGAGTAAAAACAAAGGTTGTGCCCAGTGTGGTGGCGTACATCCCTTTAATCCATCACTCAGGAGACAGACAAGTGGCTCTCTCTGAGTTCCAGGCCAGCCTGCTTTAGAGTGGGAGTTCCAGGACAGCCAGGGCTGTCACACAGAGAAACCCTGTCTCAAAAGAAAGCAGACATCAGCAGTAACAAGAGAAACAAAGGTTATAAGTGACTTCAGTGCAGTGTCGTCTGTAACAAGTTTGCTGGGGTGTGAAATGGTTGTATTTCTTGTTTTTTTAACATTCAAAACTTGAAAATTTTTTTATTTTTCTTCAGTTTGCTTAAAAAATGCACCTTTGGTGTTATTTCAACTTTAGCATCATAGTGTGTTCTTACTGATTTTTTTCTACTTTGTTAAAATTAAGACCATTTGGATTAGTCTTATTGAAATGTTACACAGAGTTCACCTAAAGATGCTTTATATTTGGTGAAACTGAAAGTATCTAATTTTAATTCCTACCCTTGTAATTTCACCATGTTTTAAAAATTTGACAGCATAAGAAAACAAGCTGTCAAAGTGGAGCACAGAATAATTTATAGTCAAAGCTAAGCACTTAAAAGCCAACTGTCGGTGTTCGGCCACGATCAGCCTACATTTGTACAGAGACATTCAGCTCTGGTGGTTTTCCTAGTCTGAATGTCTCAGCATTAAAGCAGACCCTTTCTTGACTTGAAGGTTGCAGTTCAGCATGTAGTTAGACCCACTCGTGGGAAGACGTTAGCAGGAACGGTTGCTGAGGACTGTGTACCTGACACCCTTGCCTCTTCCCTCCTTTCCCATAGAACTGTTTGGTGCTGCCTACTCTGCTGACAGTAGGAGGGGTGTGCCTAGATGCACACACTTCCTTGACATTCTCTTAAATAAGTGACAAGGCATTTGTAAGCCAGGTTTCTCATGAGTCATGTTTTTAAAAGTTCACCTTCTTTCTAACCCTACTGTAGAGGAGGAGGTCAGAGGTCAGAGCTTAGGTGCAGGAAAGTTGGAGGGAGGCACTGTTGTGTCCTAGTTAATGTTGTGCATTGATTTCACAACACCATTTTCAGTTTGAAATGTTTGAATTCTAGGAATCTATTCTGATTTTAAGGGTGGGGTTTAGTTTGGTTCCGTTTACTGGCTTTTGAAATCCACCACCACACTAACATCTGTCAGTAAAGAACGACTCGGTTTCAGTGGGGTTGAGAGAGACTTAAAGCATTGTATTTGTTCTATTGTAGAGTGATTAGACGTGCCAGTTGATGGGACAGAATTAGGAATCAATCTTTCCTCTATTAGTCCTTTGCTCTTCTGGTAGTCTTCTGCTCTTCAGGCTCCTTCCTTGGCTGATGTTTCTATGATAGAGAAAGGCTTAGTGAGAGAGAGAGAGAGAGAGAGAGAGAGAGAGAGAGAGAGACAGAGAGAGAGAGACAGAGAGAGACAGAGAGAGGGAGAGGGAGGAGATGCTATATCTACTTCTAGTTTTTTTTAAAGGTTGGTTGCTTGTTACAGACAGTCCCAGTCAGTATTTGAAGGAAGTTTCCTGTCTTTGCTAGCTTTATTGTAACCGTGGCTGTAGGCAAGCAATAAAGTATAATCTTACTTCATATCTCTCAAAGAGTGAGTAAATAAACACGATCTCTTTGACTTTGTGGAAATAAAATTGATTTAGCTGTGATCATCATATTCCTAACAGTTTAAAATAACTGTCTTCTGACAAATCATAAAATATTCTAGTGTGCACAGATGTATGAATGAAGGTTTGTATTGCTGAATTCCTTTAGACAGTTAGGAATATGACATTAGTTGGATTATGATTAGATAGATACTGGTACTCACACATACAGACTGCTTAGAGTAGTTAAATAGAGTGAAATATATATACAAGACCAAATACATTATCCCTTGATTTTTTTTTTTTTTAACATATAAATAAGTGTTGAGAGAAAGCTCTCAGTAGGTAGATACTGAACTAGCACCTATGGTAATCTGGAGAAGAGAATATAGTTTGTTCGTGTGTTTTGTGATTTTAAAAGTATGGCAAAGTAGGAAGAGTGCAGAAAGTGAGAGAAATTACCACGTTCTGTGTGGCTTATACTGGCATGTTTCCTTGTGGATTTTGTAGAAAATGATATTCACATGGATCAGGTAAATCTGACATATGTTTGAAGACCAGGCCCAGAGAAGTCTCACGTTCATAGACCTCTGTTATTCTAAAAAGTGAGAGTTAGTCAAAGAAGGGAATTTTGTAGGCCTTTTGTAATTTTTTGAAGGAAATAACCTACTATATGAAAGAGTTAATAATTTAACACCAAGTGTATTAAGTACCAGCTTGTATGATATAGAATCTAGCTGAAGTGGTGGCGAGAAGCACCATGAAGAATGTGTTCAATCTAGTCCATGGGCTCAGCCATGGGGACCGTGGGCAGCAGCTGGGAGTGAGCCAAGCGTTCACCATGTCAGTGAGGGAGCAGTTGGTGAAGACCTTGGCGACTGATGACTTTCAACTGGACAGCCTGCAATCCTGGGAAGAGTCTCTGTGGGAATTGTCTGATCTGGGTGGCCTAAAGGGAGTGTCTGAATTAAGCCTACTGGGACACAACCATTTCTTGACAATCTTAAGCTGTGTGAGTGGAGAAGTTGGTCCGCGCACAGGCAAGCAAGTGAGCACACGGGGCTTCATTTCTCTCTGTTTCTGAGTATGGGTGTAATGTTTTACATTTCTGCTGCCCTGACTGCCCAGGAATAGTGAGCGAAACTCAGCCTTTTCTCTCTTAAGCTGCCATTTGTTAGGGTATTCTATCACATGACAGAAGTGAACTAAGACAGCCTTGAAGAAAGATTTGTTGATAGGATGCGGCCACAGTTTGAGTTTCTTCTTTGTGATCTTACTTCACATACATTATGCTAAACTCCACACTGATTACCTGTCTATGGGGTTTTGTTATGACTGGGATGTAAAATGTCCCTACAGGCATATGTATTTGAATACTTGGTCCCCATCTGGTGGTGCTGTTTTGGAAAGTTGTGAAACCTTTAAGAGAAAAGGCCTAGCAGAGTAAATGTGTCAGAGGGTCACAGGACACATGGGACATACTTCTGGTTTATCAGGATGTAAGCAGCCACTTCAGTGCTCCTATAATCACAGCTACCTCTCCTGTTACCGTACCTTCCTTCCTTGCCTGAAGGTATTATGATACCTTCAAATTGTGAGCTAAAATCTCTCTGTCCTCCTCTAAGCTGCTTCACTTCGGGTATTTTGTTTCAGCCGTGAGAAAAGTGACTAAATGCTGCTTCTTAGCATGACTGCCTAAAGCTTTAGCCCAAGCTCCACAGTTTTTGGCCTTTGAGCTTACATGTAAGCAGCTTACATCTACATTTTGTTTAACAGTTTATAAATTTTCTCATTCTTCATTCATTCTGTGTGTGTGTGTACGTACATGCCTGCTCATGTCATACATGGGCACGTGTACAAGAGAGGTCAGAGGACAACTTTCAGGACAACTTCTACCATTGTGGGGTCTAGAGGATTATGGGTTCTCAGGCATGGTGTCAAGCTGCTCTGTGCTGAGCTGGCTCACTGATCCCCCTCCTCTGTATTTTTACATCTTCTTTGTTCATTTCCTGCTGTTGCACCAGGCAGGGATGTTCCTCTGTAATAATAAATCTCCTACCTGATTTATAAGGTCAGCTTTGATCTTTCCTGCTAGGAGTTGTCTTTTACTTTTATAAATATTCAAAGCCTTTTGGTCAGACTTTATCGTAACAGTCATGTGAGGAAGTAATCATCTTGAAAGAGTGGACTGTGATATTTGGCATTTTTTGTAGCAACATCTGGGTCAGCGGGTGAGAGCCAGGAGACTTAAAAATGATCTGAGTAAAGTGAACACATCTGATAGATTAGGGAAAGAAGTGGCGGTTTAGTTTTTCTCAGTTACATGAAAAATAAAAGTAGATTTATATCTACTATTATGGTATTTATACTGAGTAGTAAACGTTAATTTTCAAAGACAGTTACCATAATAATTTTGTTTTGAGGTGATGAGGGAGACTAGCAAAGAGACAGAAGAGAGGAGTATTTTAAGGATATAGAATTTGAAGGACTGATTTGGACAAGATAAAACTGGTGTTAGGAAACATTTTCAATTAATGAAGTATGTGTGTATGTTTTTAATAGTTTTTAGAATTCAGTCTGCCACTTTAGCACTCTTGGTATATGGTTTATTATAATACAATTTCTAGTGGTATTCAACCATGGGTGTTCTTTGCCTGGCTTTGCACTAGTGTTTTGATAGTAGTATTTATGAGGATCTGAAAAGGGAAGCAGAAAGAGAAATAAGCATTTATAATTGGTGTGACCCCATTGATCCTAGGAAGTATTGGCATAGTATTTGGGATAGTATTACAGACACATCATGAAGCCTGTCAGAGCTGTGCTGTCTTAAGTATAAAGTTGACATTTTAGGTATCAAGAAACTATTTTTGAGGCTAAAATTGAGACTAAAATTTTTAGATGACTTTGCTCTGTTAAATATGCAAATGTGTACTATCTACAGAGTTTCTCATACCCTTAAATATGCAAATGTGTACTATCTATCTACAGAGTTTCTCATACCCTTGGCCTCACTTTTAGGGCACTACATATCTAGCTGGAAAACAGATTGACTTACAAGACTCAACTAAGTAAAATAGCCATAACAGTTTAATCTAGAATGTTTTATTATGAATGTTGCATTCTTGAAAACAGATTGAAATGTAAGACTTAAAAACGGTAAGACTTACAAATGTGTATACAGATTTAACCTCAACCTTGAGTCTAGTGGTCCTGTGGGTCACTATGTAAAGAAGCAGTTTCAGTAAACTGCATCTTGAAGTTTTAGAACTGGTCTGTTCTAGGATCAAAGGTTGTAATCAAATAGTCTATGTGAGAAGAGAACATTTTAGTTGTGAGCAGAGAATCGCCACCTGTGTTCACACCTTGACTCACGGAGAGATCACAAAGTTAACCTGAGGATATGCCCCAGTTGGTCTTATGGAAAGAAGTGGTAGTTTAGTTTGTCTTTGTTCATGCTCATAAGTCTTACCACTTTCACTTTCAGTGAAAGCACGAGGGCCTGATTGTGTCTACAGCGGGTCTAGGTGTAGCAGATCGAGCTTGTAATCTGGGAAGGTGGAGATGGGATATGCCCAGAGCTTGCTGGCTGGCCAGGATAGGCAGGTCAGCCCATTCCAGGGTCATTAAGAAGCTATCTTAAAAAAAAAAAGTGTGTGTGTGTGTGTGTGTGTGTGTGTGCGCACGCACACACACACACACACACACACACACACACGGTAGGGAGTGATTGAGGAAGATATGAAACATCAACCATCAACCTCTGCCTACACAGACAAGCACAAGCATGCCTGTGAGCTCATTTGCATGTGTTAGCACACACAACACATGTACATAATAAAATAAAACCTCAAAGTGTGCATAGCTTCTAACTATTTGAACTAATAATTAATAATGCCAGACTCAAGAATTGTCTGTCTTTGAGACAATTCTTCAGGCTTACTTGCTAATCTCATAAGGGTTAGTTTGTAAATGTCTCCATCTGATTACCCAGTTACATTGACAGGCTAAAAGAGGAACATACCCAGAAGTATTTCTGACTCTTCAGGGTTACAGACTTTACAAGTATGTTTTCACTTTTCTAAATGGTGTGTGTTAGGCCGGGCAGTGGTGGCGCACGCCTTTAATCCCAGCACTTGGGAGGCAGAGGCAGGCGGATTTCTGAGTTCGAGGCCAGCTTGGTCTACAGAGTGAGTTCCAGGACAGCCAGGGCTACAGGGAGAAACCCTGTCTCGAAAAACCAAAAAAAAAAAAAAAAAAAAAAAAGTGTGTGTTCATGCTGCACACGTTATAAATAAAATATTTCCTATTGTATTGTGCTATCTCCCAATTTTTACTATACATGTAGGTGTTCCCATTTTTGCCAGGGTGTATACAACTTTAACATTTGAAATTGATTCTTTTATTTTTCACTAATCTGGTGTTTTTAAGTAGCAAAAGTATCTTAGTATCTTAGAGCAGTAGTAACAATAGTAAAGATTGTTTCTTATTCTTATTTCTGTTCTCTAAATTGTCTGGTGTTTTGGAAAGTAGTCAGTCCTGTTTTCTTTATTGTTGTCTCTTGTCCCCCCCAGTCCTCTTTAAAGTGGGTCTCACCAGAGTGCTATCAGAAAGATACCAGTGAAACATCTTAAGTTAATTTAGAAATTACTTCAAGGCAAGCTCAGCTTATTTTTGCTAAGTGGTAGTTTTTATTGTTGCTTTTATATTCTCTTTTACACCTTTTAGAATCTTATTTAACTGGAACTAAAATTCTTGGACCAATATCCCAACAAGATTGTAGAAAGAAATGTAAGTGGTGTACCTATAGAGTAGCTGTAGTCTGATGGGAAGGCAGAGATACTTGGCAGGGTGTCTGTGTTATAGTTGATCAGATTTAAGGTATAGACTCCTAAGACAGTGTGAAGGTAAGAACTGCCTTAAGTTTATTTACTGAGAAGCATGTGAAGACTGGTGAGGATTGTGGGCGTAGTGACTGCTCTCTAACAGTGTCAAAGCTTGGCTGGTGCTGTTAGCTATGATAATTATTGTAGTAATGTTGCATCTAGAAAGATGGGTCATATGATGATGAGAGCAAAAGGAAAGAAGTGGATGTCAGTAGATTAGAGAAAGTGCAAAGTCTCAAATACATATCTGAAAATACTAACACATGACACAGGCATCCATTTCTATGATTTCTAACATTGGGGGAGACTGTGTAATGTAGAAAGAAGAGCAACAGTTGCCATTTTAACCTGACTCATCCAGAAATGTCAGAGTAGCCGCTGTGATTTGTAGTTAGAAGTGAATCAATCATGATGAAGGAATATACTGGGTTTAATTGTTGTTACAGATGCCCTTTTAAGTGTCAGAACAAATTTATATGTGTTGTTTAGTAAATATTGGGTGAATATTTTATGATAATAGACACCATATTCATTCAGGTAGCTTATATGCAGCTTCTTATATTGTCTTGACAATAAAACTAGAAAATAGCTGGGGAATGAGATGTTTCACTTTGTATTTGTTCAGTAGTGTCTAATGTGTGTTCAAATTCCATATGCTTAATTATATATCATTGAATGTCATGGTAGCATTTGTGTAAGATGCTCAAAATCATGTGCTGTAAATTAAAGAGTAACTCATTAAATGATGCCAAAGCTTTCTAATAGTTCATTTAAAAAGTAACTTAATATTGTTTATTTTTCTAGTAAATCCCTTGATTTAAAGATCTGCTAAAATAGTACTTCAGAGTAATTAATGAATATCTAGGCTGTAGCTTATGACAGTGAAAGGCTCATCAGATTTTCTGACCAATAAATTCCTTTTTCTTGTATTTACAGGAAACCTGTCCAGTTTAAATCGCCTTGGCCTGAGATACAATAGATTGTCAGCAATACCCAGATCATTAGCAAAATGCAGTGCACTTGAGGAGTTAAATTTAGAGAACAATAACATTTCTACTCTACCAGAGGTAAGGAGTAGCTTAGAGGAAGCAAGTATAATTGAAACTAGTTTGCAAGATAATGGAGGGAGATCTAGGCAGTCTTACAGCTGGATCCATAGTCTAGTTAGTGGGACTGTTTAATGCATATGCTATCACATACAGCCAACCACCAGTGAGGTAAATTCCAAAAAAGAAAGGTTGTGTACAAGAGCATGCTGTTGTTTTAGTGTGGAGAAGAAGGGGAAACCAGAATGATAGCCAAGCTGAGGGCCTTCTTTCCCACTACAAAGCAGTAGTGATTTATGCCTCTAAGGAAAAGCTGGGTGACTGGATTTGGAACTCAGACAAGACCCGTGTGATAATGGGAAAGAACCACTGTATAGCACTGTTTATTGTCGTGATTAGTACTGGCTGTAACTCTGTCACCCCAGGTTATTACCCCATTAATGCAGGATTATCAAAGCCTATTTAGCATATAATAGCCAACAAATCAGGTATTTTAACACCTTAGTTTTAACTTGAATTATGCTGATTCTGTTTGGAAAAACATTAGTCTAGTTGGGAAAAGCCAGTTTTTATTTCACCATCTGGTCTTCCTGCTCTTGCTTGCTTTAGCTCTCAGTAGAAGACAGTTCTTACTTATGTTTGCACTCTGGAGCCATCCTCTCTTTTGTAAAAATGAGTTTGTAGAATAATGTGTTTCAGTGTGACATGTAGTTTAATTCTTGTCTTTCCTGTATTAAACAGTATGCTACTAGTCCTGCATCATTGGCAATATGTTTGCTTATTATATTCAAGCATAATATAATACTGTAACAAGTGAAATACAGGATCTCTGGGCTTACCCATAGATTTTTACAGTCTTTTGAATTTATTCACTTATTTACTTATATCCCAAATGCTGATCCCCTCCTGGAGTCCTCCCTCCCCCCAGCTTCTCCCCCCTTCACCTCTGAGAGGATGGGGCACCTCCTGGGTACCCCCTATCCTGGTGCATCAAGTCTGCAGGGTTAGGTACATCCTCCTGCACTGAACCTAAGCAAGGCGGTCGTCTGCTACATGTCTGCATGCTGGGGGCATCGGTTCAGCCTATGTGTGCTATGTCTGCTACATGTCTGCATGCTGGGGGCATCGGTTCAGCCTATGTGTGCTATGTCTGCTACATGTATGCATGCTGGGGGCATCGGTTCAGCCTATGTGTGCTATGTCTGCTACATGTCTGCATGCTGGGGGCATCGGTTCAGCCTATGTGTGCTATGTCTGCTACATGTATGCATGCTGGGGGCATCGGTTCAGCCTATGTGTGCTATGTCTGCTACATGTATGCATGCTGGGGGCATCGGTTCAGCCTATGTGTGCTATGTCTGCTACATGTCTGCATGCTGGGGGCATCGGTTCAGCCTATGTGTGCTATGTCTGCTACATGTATGCATGCTGGGGGCATCGGTTCAGCCTATGTGTGCTATGTCTGCTACATGTCTGCATGCTGGGGACATCGGTTCAGCCTATGTGTGCTATGTCTGCTACATGTATGTATGCTGGGGGCATCGGTTCAGCCTATGTGTGCTATGTCTGCTACATGTATGCATGCTGGGGGCATCGGTTCAGCCTATGTGTGCTATGTCTGCTACATGTCTGCATGCTGGGGGCATCGGTTCAGCCTATGTGTGCTATGTCTGCTACATGTATGCATGCTGGGGGCATCGGTTCAGCCTATGTGTGCTATGTCTGCTACATGTCTGCATGCTGGGGGCATCGGTTCAGCCTATGTATGCTATGTCTGCTACATGTATGCATGCTGGGGCATCGGTTCAGCCTATGTGTGCTATGTCTGCTACATGTATGCATGCTGGGGCATCGGTTCAGCCTATGTGTGCTATGTCTGCTACATGTCTGCATGCTGGGGGCATCGGTTCAGCCTATGTGTGCTATGTCTGCTACATGTATGTATGCTGGGGGCATCGGTTCAGCCTATGTGTGCTCTTTGGTTGATGGCTCAGTGTCTGAGAGCTCTCAGGGGTCTGGGTTAGTTGACTCTGTTGGTCTTCCTGTGGGGTTCCTATCCTCTGCAGTGCCTTCAATCCTTCTCCCAACTCTTCCATAAGAGTCCTTGAGCTCCATACAATGTTTAGCTGTGGGTCTGCATCTGTTTCAGTCAGCTGCTGGGTGGAGCCTCTCATGGACAGTTATGCTAGGCTCCTGTCTGCAAGCATAGCAGAGCATCATTGATAGTGTCAGGGATTGGTGCTTGCCCATGGGATGGGTCTCAAGTCTGGTCTGTCACTGGTTGGCCGTTCCCTCAATCTCTGCTCCATCCATCTTTGTCATTTCATTTCTTTTAGACAGGACAAAGTTTGTGTCAGAAGTTTGTTTCCCCTTCTAAGCGAGATTTCAAGCATCCTCATTTGGGCTTTCCTTCTTTTTTAACTTATTTGGGTCTATGGGATGTCTCATGGGTATTTTGTACTTTATGGCTAATATCCACTTATCAGTGAATACATACTATGCAGGTCCAGGTTACCTCTCTCTGGATGATTCAGTTCAAGGTGTCAGATCTAATTCTAAGAACCAGATTGTCTGGATTTTTGTCCTATAATAGTGATAATTCAGAATAGTCCAGATGGAAGACCTCATATTATTTAATGTTACCTACTTTTTAAATTGTAACACACCCAGAATTGATCTCTTAGCACATTAATTAGGGTTTTTTTTTTTTTTTTTTTTTTTTTTGTCCTTCTCAGTGTGACTTTTTTCTTTTACAGATTGGACCTTGTATTGTAACCTTCAAAAATTTTTATTTATTCTCTTTGTATACGTAACTGTCGCTGTCTTCAGACACCCCAGCAGAGGACATCAGATCCCATTACAGATGGCTGTGAGCCACCGTGTGGGTGCTGGGAATTGAACTTAGCTCTAGGAGAACAGTCAGTGCTCTTTAACTGCTGAGCCGTCTTTCCAGCCCATATCGTAGGCTATTGACCTGGTATTTGCTATGTAGCTGAAGCTGGCCCTGCAAATGTGGCTTTCCCTTGCCTTAGCTTCCTGAGTGCTGAGATTACAGGTGTGCCTCTGTGTCCAGATAGATTCTGGAGGAGATGCCTTTTGGGTGATTTTGTCACCATATTAGATAAAGACTGAGTCCCTGTAAAGTTTAAATATTTGAAAAATATGTCATTTTATATTCAGATTTATTGTTAGTGAAGGAAGACTAATAATTCTTGAGCTGCTAGGATATAGACATAGGTGCTTATTTTCATATTTAATATTGTATAACTGAACTCAGTCAGTCTATTAGCATTTATTATATTGCAAATAAAGTAAAGTACAGTAAATGCCCCCCTGTCCCTTCCCTGTTTAACCCATAATGAGAGCTGACCTTTTATCTGTGTCTTAAGCAGGGCCTGGGGCCCCACGAAGCTTTCCCATGTCTTGGGCAGGGGAGTATGTGCTAAGCCCTGTTTATACTTGGGTTAAGAGGGTTATAAAAAGGACAGCTCTCTTCAGAATATGAGAGGTGTGTGACTATGTCTACCTGTGCCTGTTCTCAGCCCCGGGGAAGCCTTTGATTAGCCTGCCCAACTATGGGAAATCATTAAGTCTTACTTAGAGTCATCTATGTGCTTTTTGGAAACAGCATCTTTCCAGTGTAAATGTGTGACTCTGTTTGTAACTTGGAATCAATAGGGAAAACAATAAGATCCATTAAAGGCCACTTAGGACCTGTGCAAGCTGAGTAGAGACAGGAATCATGACAGCAGTTTGTAGTAAAGGCCCATTTTATTCTTGAAATCAGAGCTGGTAAAAGTGAGTGCATTTTCTACTTGTAGACATATACACAGAAAGAAAAAGCTTTAGAAACATTGAGCACATGTGAAACTAAGAGCTGTGCATACATGGTTTCAATTACTCTTCCATGTAACCCTTCAGTTTGAGGGGCAGGCATTGTATAAATAGGAAATAAGAATTAAGGAAGGTTTGGGGCCAATTTCAGATGAATTAAATATTATCTGAAAATATGAAGAAAGTGGATTACGTAATTATCTACTTAGAGTTAACAAAAGCTGTTACATTTTATGTAAGATTGGAAGCTATAGCCCCCAACATTTCCCAGTTGACATAAAAAATGGAAGCCTGACTAACTTCTTGTTAGAATAACATTTATGGCAAAAACCTAGGAAAACTTTAATAGATTGAAAATGTTTTTCTTGAATTGACTATCCTGCAAGGTGTTCTTAATTATCACGTTTGCCAGTTCATCTAACAACTGACATGTCTAGAGGAGCCTTTTAGCCGTGCATATAAAAAGCAGGTTTGCATTTCTGCTCCATTCCATCATCACTCAGCTATTCCACACCTTCTGCTGGCCTTGCTGCTCATACAGCGCACGCCTCAGACACCATCTTACCTCATACACCTCATCATACCTCATACACCTCATCATACCTCATACACCTCATCATGACACCATCTTCAACTGTCTGATGGCCAGCTGCTTCAGGCTTGATCCCACGTGCACGTCAGTACAGAGTTGTTTCTAAACTGTAGTCCAACAGCTTTGTCTTTGAGTATCTCATCTTGACTTCTTCATCTGTTTCCAGGTATTCCATTGGTCTCCCTTTGAGTATAGGGATTTAAATTTTAAGCACTTAGTACATACTAGCAACTCTTTTTTGTTTTATCTCTTCTAGTCTTCACTTGAGCTTATATGACAATATTATTTCCACAGTGAACAAACCATGGTTCAGAAAAATAACTGGTTAAAATCACAAGGTATTAAAAGATAGAGAGCTTGCATTCAACACTATGTTAGCTGGCAGCAGAGCTTCTGATGTTAGGGAGTGTACAAATCTCCAGGGAGTCTCGTAATGAATATTGTAATCCTATCAAGAGGATGCTGATCTGACATCCCTTGACCCAGACTTTCAACAGCAAGAACATCCTCTGTGCACTTCATCACTGGGTGATAACACAATTATATAGTATTTCTAATTATTTTTCTTTTTCTTTTCTATTTTTTCCCAGAGCCGAGGACTGAACCCAGAGCCTTGCACTTGCTAGGCAAGCGCTCTACCACTGAGCTAAATCCCCAACCCCTCTAATTATTTTTTTTAATCAGTATGATTTATGTATTTATTTTTAAATAGGGTTTAGTATTAAATATAGAGATTCTTTTGTGTCTGCACTTTTGGCACTCCCTGACACAATAGGACGCTAAAATAGGGACTGATCGGGTTGTGTACCTAGTAAATTTTTATTTGATTCTTGTCTGCTGTAAATTTTACCATGTAGAAAAGCTTCAATATCAGAAAGTATATTCATCTACTAAATTTAATATTCCTCGAGGAGCCATTTGATTATTGAGTATCTTACCCAGAGCAGGTATTGAGTTAATCTTATACTAACTTAGAGATAGGTGTGTTATACTTTTGATCATACAGTGGGCTCAGCCTATGTCTTTCTTACACTAAAGTGTGTATTGAGTTTATAGAGCTCTCAAATTGGCTACCCATAAGCACATTACAACCACAAATAGTCTTCTTTACTCCAGAGTGTTTCAAGAAAACTAGGATCAAATAATAAAAATTATAGATTTTCCTGTTTCTTATGAAATCTGGAAATCTGACATAATGAGCCCACAGTTTCTTTCAGGTGAGGCAACATTTGTTTTTTACATGACAGAATTAAAATATAATAAGATAAAGCAAGTAAACAAAGAAACACACTAAGAAGTCTCATAAAGAACAGTAAGCTGAAAGCTGTAATACATATGCAGTGGGCCTGGTGCAAACCCGTGTCAGCCTAGCATAAACCAGTAGTGTTTGGTTTTATCCTAAGTTTTGGGGCTATTGACTACCTAGTTCTTGGTCACTGAGGCAGTGTCAGGTGTGAGTTTTGTCTCAGGCAGTGGCCCTTAAGTCAAATCAGACATTGGTTGGCTACTCCCACAAGCTCTGTGCCACCATTGCCCTAGCATATCTTGCAGACAGGATAGGTTATAGGTCAAAGGTTTTGTGGCTGTTTTGGTGTTTACCTTTCTCTTTCAGTAGCCTCCAGATAGCTTCCTACACCAAAGACACAAGAATATAGGGTGACGGCTCCGTGTGGGCACCATGTTCAGTGGTTATGTGGGTGTTGTCTTTGGCAATGTGGCCCTGCTATCAGTTTGAGGGGAACAGCCCATTGTTGTAGCACCAGTCTGGGCCATTTTGAGGGTTCCATGGGATCCCTTTTGTCAACAACTCAGTTGAATTCAACCTAGTTCCTAATGCTGGAAGCCTCATTTGGTGACAGTGAGGCCACTTGAGACTTTGGGTCCCCCATTATTCAGAGACCTTGTTAGGATCACCTTCATATCCTAGGAATATGAAGGCTTAGTAGGAAGTTTCCACTGCAGTAGGTTTCCATATCAGCCCTCAAATGCCCCTCAGTTCCATCTTTCTTTCCTTATTCCCTCCCTCAGCTGTATCTCCCTCCCTCTCCCCTCCAGTTCTCATCCATTAAATCTTCTTTCCCCCGTCAGGGAGATTCTGTGTACCCCAGACTTTCCTCTGTACCTAACCTTTCTGGGTCTGTGGGTTGTAGGTTTGTTACCATTTATTTGACAGCTGACACTCACGTATCTGAATACATACTATATTCATCTTCCTGGATCTGGGTTACCTCACTTAGAATACGTTTTTTTCTAGTTCCATCCCTTTTGCCTGAAGATTTTATGATGTCCTTTTTAAAACAAAACAAAACAAAACAAAAACAACAGCTGAGTAATACTCATTGTGTAAATGTACCACTTTTTTTTTAATCCATTCTTCTGTTGAGAAACCTCTATCTAGGTTGTTTCCAGTTTCTAGTTGTCACAAATAAAAATGCTATGAAAGTGGCTGGACAAGTGTCTCTGTAGTTGATGGAGCATCGTATGTGTGTGTGTACACATACATACACACACTCAAGAGTGATATAGCTGGATCTTGAGATAGATCAGTTCCTGCCTTTGAGAGGGAAGACTTGATTTCCATAGTGGTTGTATAAGTTTTCGCTCTCATCAACAATGGGTGGGTGTTCCCCTTATTCCTCATCATCACCAACATGAGCTGTCAGTTGTGTTGTTGATTTTAGCCGTTCTCACTGGTGTAAGAATCTCCACATTAGGTTTTTGATTTGTATTTTCCTGATGGCTAAGGATGTTGAACATTTCTTTAAGTGTTTCATAGCCACTTGCATTTCCTCTGTTGAGAATTCTCTGTTCAGATTTGTATCTCATTTTTAACTGGGTTATTTGGCTTTTTGATACTTAGTTTTGTGAGTTCTTTATACATTTTGGGTATTAGTCCTCTATCAGATGTGGAGTTGGTAGAAATCTTTTCCCAATACGCAGGTTGTTGCTTTGTCCAATTGATGGTGTCCTTTGTCTTACAGAAGCTTTTCAAGTTTCTTGAGGTCCCATTTATCAATGTTGCTCTTAGAGCCTGAGCTGTTGGTGTTCAGGAAGTCTTCTCCTGTGCCAGTGAGTTCTCCACTTACTCTTCTGCCTGGTTCAGTATATCTGGTCTTATGTTGAGGTCTTTGATCCACTGTGCCTTAAGTGATAAATATGAATCTATTTCCATTCTTCTACATGTAGACATCCAGTTTTGACCAGCACCATTTGTTGAAGATGCTGTCTTTTTTTTTTTTTTCCTTCCAGTGTGTGTTTTTGCCTTCTTTACCAAAAATCAGGTGTCCATAGGTGTGTGGACTCATATCTGAGTCTTCAGTTCTATGCCACTGATTAATGTATCTATTTGTATTCCAACCCCGTGTGATTTCTGTTACTATAGCTCTGTGGTACAACCTGAAATTGGGACTGGTGAGACCTCTGACTGGTCTTTTGTTGTACAAGATTGTTTTAGCTATTCTGGGTTTTTTGCTTTTCCACGTGAACTTGGAAATTGTCCCTTCAAGGACTGTAAAGAATTGTGTTGGAATTTTGATGGGAATTGCATTGAATCTGTAGATTGCTTTTGCTAGGATGGTCATTTTACTATGTTGATTTCTACTCATTCATGAGCATGGAAGACCTTTCCATCTTCTGATAGCTTCAGTTTCTTTCTTCAGAGAATTGAGGTTTTTTTTCATACAAGACTTTGTGTACTTGGTTAGAGTTACCCTAAGATATTTTATATTATTGGGGGCTATTGTGAAAGGTGTTGTTTCCCTCATTTCTTTCTCAGTCCACTTGTCATTTGTGTACAGGAGGGCTACTAATTTTTGTGAGTTCATCTTGTATTTACCCACGTTGCTGAAAATGTTTATCAGCTATAGAAGTTGCCTAGTGGAATTTTTAGAGTCCGGCATGTATACTATTGTGTCATCTACAAATGAAGATAACTTGACTTCTTTGTTTCCAATTTGTATCCCCTTGATCTCTTCAGATATCTTATTGCTCTGGCTAGAACTTTTAAGTCCTATATTGAATAGGTAGATGAGAGTGGACAACCTTGTCTTGTTTCTCATTTTAGTGCAATTGCTTTGAGTTTTTCTCTATTTAATTTGGTATTGGCTATTGTTTGCTATAAACTCTAAATGGTGTTTAACGATTGTCTCTGAAGATAGTCACAGAAACACCCTGACCAGGTTATCATTATTCCCTAGAGGGCTACTGCTTTGTTTAAAGTGAGTATTGGTTCACTTCTGAATCTTATACTTATTTTGTTTTTACAGAGTCTTTTATCCAGTCTTGTAAAATTGAATAGCTTGACCTTAGCTAGAAATTGCTTCCAGTTATATCCAGTGGGAGGTCCATCTCAGTTTTCCACCATTTATTCCCTCAACATGGAACACAATCGAATCAACAAAATCCCATTTGGAATTTTTTCCAGAGCTAAAGTGTTAAGTAAGCTGAATATGAAGGTAAGCATCTGGTGTGTGGTGTGTGTACATGCTGTGATTCTCATTTATGTTATTCTGTCCTACATAGGAAAAGGAGGTAATGCCTTGTTGATGAAATCTAAAAGATGCTAGAGCATCCTTAATATCTCAGTAGATAACCGATGTCTTCAAACTGAGCATACCCTTAGCAGTTTGTCCTCAAAGAACAATTATGGATGTATGTAGAAATGCAACTGTAAGGATATATATTGTATAACCATAATCCCTCACAAATGCCAATTTATGCCGGAAGTTTAATTTTTTAAAGTAATATATCTAATGGAATAATATGGAACCACCAAAATTGATGCTTTAGACTAAGTGTTAAATATCTTTTGCAGTATTCTCAGTTTGTTAAGTAAAAGATAAAGTATGCAAAAATACCTCCCCACACACATTTAAGCTACCTTAAATATGCTGGCTATTATGCTAAATTCTAAGGTGTTATGTGATTACAATGAGCTGAGCTTTTAAGACTGCATTGCTCTTTGGCTGTCGGAATGCCTGATGAGTTACTCTCAGGTTCTTTGCCTGTCCATATGCACTACTGTGAGCAGCTTTCACATTATTAATGAAATTGACTGTGGAGGGAGAAAAATAAGTGGGAAATTATTAGTCTTGTGATTTAATTTGTAGTGAACTAAATTATAGAAGCTAAGGGAAATGAAACATATCTAATCTTGACTGCATCAAGGTAGGAATCCAGAAAATCTAGGTTTCTTCAGATCCAGGTAGAGTGTTCTGTCATAGTGTACTGCATCCTTTTGTCTTCAAACCATTTACCATAATTGTGACCCTTAGCAGTCTAATCTGTGATTTCTTTGTTTCTATACTTTGTCATGGTAACTCATTGGATGCATATAAGTAAAAGGGTTAAACTCAAGAAAATCTTTAAACCCACATAAAATTTTTTATTCTGTTCATGTGATAACAGGTGCTTAAAAATAAAAGCCTAATTAATTAAAACTTAGGAAGTTCAGGAGGTTTTTGGTGGTGGTGGTGGTGGTTTGTTTTGGTACATTTTGTTCCTGTTTTCTTCTTTTATTTAGATAATAAAAAATGAGACTAAGATGTTCTGTTTAAGTATTTTTTTGCGAAGGGAAACATAAATGGTGTGTTTGTGTCTATCGGTCTACCTGGGATGCTTCTTATTTTTGCCAGGACAATCAGTTAACATCACTTCCTTTGGATTTTGGAACTTGGACCAGTATGGTAGAATTGAATTTAGCGACTAATCAGCTCACAAAGATCCCAGAGGATGTGTCTGGTCTCGTTTCCCTTGAGGTGAGTGTAGAGTATGAGTACTTTTAAATCCCGAGATAGGCCAGAGAAAAAACAACCCTACCATTTGGGCCAAATTTGAAGCAAGCTTTATTAACTATTAAATACTGACTAAGAGATGGGTTTTGGTCAGGACCGCTCCCTGGAATTTCCCAGCGGAGTGTCCCTGAAACACAGCAAACTGTAGAGGTTTTCATGGAGAAAACTCATAAGCCACTGCTCTTCCCATGAAAAAACTACAGCTCCCAACATTCCAGGGAGTTACTGCTCCTTAGGTGCATGGGGCTTACAGGATAATTTTGGGTATTATAACTTAGGATGCCTCAAAACCCTGCAAGCTACCTTATAAGCTTTGTGTTAATGTCAAGGTTGTTTCTATCGGGTAAGGATTATAGTTAGAAAAGGTCATTAGATGCACAGCCCTCTTTAGGAAGTGAAGTGTTTGACTGCGCTGAGCCATCTCCACCTAACAAGCTTCGAGATTTAAGCGCTGCGTCTCTGAAGAGAGAGGTATCTACAATTCAGCACCTTGAAAACATTTCCCCTTAATTCCTTTTAGGAAACATGGCATTGCCAATAATTATGGAGCCTTCAGATTGACATTCAGGACTGTTTATTGCATGGCTTTAACCTAATTCTATCCCTCCCCTGTGTGTTGGTAATGTGCTGTCCACATTTCTAGCTCTCTGTATAATCCTAGAGTCTTGCCTGGAACATTCCATTTTTTTTTCTTTTAAAAGAGCCCTTTTTTCTATAATTAAAGATCCATCTTTAGTCAAGAATGACTGCCACTGTCTTTGATCAGTGAAGTTTTTATCTTTAATAATAGCTTACTAAGATAGTAAATATGGTATTTTAAATTTTTAAAGAACTTTTAATAATTATATTTTACTATATCATAATGTGGTAGTTCTAACCTTACTAATACTGTGACTCTTTAATCTCTCATGGTGACCTCCAACCATAAAATTATTTTCATTGCTGCTTCATAACTATAATTTTGCTACTGTTATGAGTTGTAATATTAAAAATATCTGATACGCGACCCTGTGAAAGGTTGTTTGACCAGGTCATGTCATCTTCCAATTTACCACTCTTTCTCCCATCTCGGTTCCCAGTGTTGCCTCCCATTTTGATGCTGAATGACGCCTTCTCTGCGACAAAGGACTTTAGCTTCCTCAGCTCTTCCCAGCCCTTTAGGGGTTGTAGGAGCATTGAAATGAGATGTCTAAAGAGTAACTCCAGTGGGTTGATCTAGACAGTTGTAAGTCAGCTGCTTGCCTTCCTTAAGTGAATATTTTAAGGAATTTTGAATAATCAGGTTCTCATTAATAATCAGGCCTTATTAATACTTATAATTTTTCGCCGTCAAAATATTTTAATCTTAAGGCACATAGTTTTGTTTTTCTTTTTAACATTTAGTTAAAAGTAAATTATTTCTTGGTTCCATTAGTTTTTAAGTAACTGAATTAAAATCTTTTTGTAGTAACTGTTAGTTTTAAAATGTTATATTAGTTATAACATAGTTAATACTCATTTTTGGAAATTATCATTGCTTAATAAACTTGAATCCACATAATATCATATATAATGTTTTGAGTCACAAAGTGTTGTTAATCATCTCTATTTAGGTTCTGATCTTATCGAACAACCTTCTAAAGAAGCTGCCCCACGGCCTTGGGAACCTCAGAAAGCTACGAGAGCTGGACCTGGAGGAGAACAAGCTGGAGTCCTTGCCCAATGAGATCGCGTATCTCAAGGATCTGCAGGTCAGGCTCGCCAGACCAGGGCCAAATGCAGTTTGTCTTTAGATTTTAATAGAATTCTTGAAATAAAGAGTTGTGTCTTATTGTCCTTATATGAACGTGAACTAGACTATCTGCATTTGTCCTCCTAACAAATAATAAGCAAGTCCTACTCAATGCAGTTTACTTAATTGATTGCATTCATTAGATACATCAATTTAAGTACACATCAGTTGAAGAAAATGCATGTGTAACTTTTTTGTTTTGTTATCTTTTAGAAATTAGTCTTGACAAACAACCAGTTGAGCACGCTTCCCAGAGGCATCGGTCACCTTACCAACCTCACGCACCTTGGTCTTGGAGAGAACCTGCTCACTCACCTTCCTGAGGAAATCGGTAGGAACCTGAGGGTGCGGCACACTGCTGGCTGAGCCCGTGCTGTCAAACAGATAGGTTGGAAAATACACTGCTTTGCAGTTCAGTTAAAGCGAGCTCAGGACTTTTAATGGAGAGCTAGTGGTTTTACTCATGAGTTGTTAAAATTAATACTGTATTTGAGAATGGTTTAGAATGTTGTCCATAGGCTTAATAAATCTCAATTTATAAACAAATGTTTCTTTTTTTCAAAATTATTTTCTGTTCTTCCAAACTTAACAGTTCCATGGGCCTGAGTTAAATTGGCAGTGTCTGTGCTGAGAGGACACTTGTGGTTCCGTTGTCCTTCTCGCTCAGATCTTATTTATAGTAGCAGTGCTGGCACTTGAGGCATCAGCCACTCTGCATGGCTTCCAAAAGAACATTTCTTGGTGGGCTTTTGGGTCAGTAGTAGTACTTGATTACTACCAATGCCTAAGTTTACTTTAGAATTTTTCCAAATGTATTTATATCTATTATTTATATAATTAATAGAGCTACTTTGAATTTTGGCAGTGCACATTAATTGAATAGTTTCTAAGTTAATAATTCTATGGATTATGGTCTGCTTTCTATAATGTCCGGTTCTGGAAGAGAAAGAAGTAAAGAATGTTTTTGGAAGTGTAGACAATTTAAAAATTGGGTCTTAGCCATCTTTGTAGCTTTGGATAGCGACTTTCAGCCCTAATGTCCCATTCATAAGTGAGGACAGTAACTCACTTTGTATAAGCTTTCCTGAGGTTAAACATCCTACATGTAGACACAGCTGTCCCACTAGCTATTGGCTTACTGCCTTCCTAGTGTCATTGGCAAGGAGTCTGTGTTTTGACTTTTAAAATAAAGGTTTAAATATCTGTATGTGAACTCCTGACTGTCCCAGCGGAACCTCTGAGAATGAAGTGTTTCCAAAAAAAGCTTAAGCTTCAAAACCATTGTGATGTCATTGGTATAGAAAGTGACCTTATACAATTTTTCAAAAGTTTCTCTAGTTGATTTCAATATGCTGCAGTTTAAAATTTACACTTGTCAGAGTTAAAGAGTAGTAACTATTTTTTTTCCCTTCCTAAACAGGTACACTGGAAAACCTAGAAGAACTGTATTTGAACGACAACCCCAACCTTCACAGCCTCCCCTTTGAGCTTGCTCTCTGCAGCAAGCTGTCAATCATGAGTATTGAGAACTGTCCACTCAGTCACCTCCCACCTCAAATTGTTGCTGGAGGGCCTTCGTTCATTATTCAGTTCTTAAAGATGCAGGGTCCATATCGTGCCATGGTCTGATAGAAACTGCTGGTCCCACACACTGTTCAAAAATAGACTGCCATTAATCTTTCATATCTGTATCTGTATCTGTGTGGATATTGATCTATGGCAGATTTATAAAGACTGCATTATGTGTTTCTGCTAATAGAGGAATCATAGCCATTTAGATTTTTTTAATTCTGTAAAAAAAAAAGGCTTATATAAGTTTTCTTTGCTAAATTTGATGGATGTTTTTCTGTTGTGTAATCTGATATGCCAGTTTGTTTAAAAATCTTCCAACAAATTATGAAGTCATTAAATTTAAGGGACAAAATAGTATAGTTAAATATATGTTTCTCTTAGGAAAATGTGGGCCAAAAATTTGTTGCATCTTTTCATATATACATTTCCCCTTAAAATTGTCATATCTTTTAACAGCATAGGCCCTGAAGGTAGAATTTTTCTTTAACTTATTTTGAAATTTGAAATTTAAATTTTATATATTGTTTACAATCGGAGTGAATCACTGGATTAATTTGATTTGCTCTGTTTTAATCAGTCAGAGTTTATATTCTTTTAAAGAATTTTCATCAGTTTAAATATTAAAAGATACTTTGTTGAAACAGCTGGCAAACAGAAAATATACATTTAGAAATCAGAATTTCCATTAGTTTTATTTCTCCAGTGAACTTTAAAGCAAATATCTGAAGTGAATCTTTGGGGCGGGGGTACTGAAACCTTTCCTAGAATAAGTATGTTTCACTGTGTGGGAGCAGAAATCTGTGGTGAAAGGTTTTTCTTTTCTTTTCTTTTTATTCCCATTCCTGAAAGTTGCAGATCCACAAAAATTTAACAGAAATTTGGCAAGGAAATAAAAAACACATAAACACACATTCTATATATGTATATACAATGCTATATAGATATGTATTTATTATATCATAAACTACAATAGGTAACTTTAAAGACTTCTCCCTCCACTTGTACATTGAGATGAATGTCTCTCTAAAGACTGCAGTATATGTGTGTTTCGAGGTTAGGTGACAGTGTACTATGGTTTTATATCTTGACTCGCCATGTCCATCTGTCTGTTCGGGGGTATCTGTGTCTAAGCACAATATCTTCACACTGTGCTGTATTGCTGCTGAACTAAATGCACTTTCCCCATCCCCGGGGCACTGGCTTCAAACAATTCAGTTCAGTACTGTTACTTTCAGTCTCGTCACGCCATGGTTAGTGGTGGTAGTACAGATACGGAGAACGGCACATGGCATTGATGCCATTGGGAGTTCTGTGGGACTTATGTAGTATGTGCATGGACTCTTTGATAATGTTTTCTTTTGCTTTTCTGCCTTTATGAATATCAACTGTAAATGTGTGCCCCTTATGTAGTATTCTTATTTTTGGTAGTGTTTGTCTTAAGTCAGTTTAATTATTGAGAACTCCCCCACCCCCAGAGCAGGCGCATCCTAGATATAATCTTGAAACACAACTTCCATACAATGAATGACTATTACACATAAGGAAATATTGCTGCTTGTTCTTTTGTGCAAACCCCCCCCCCCCCATTTTTAAGTATTTTGTCCTAAACAACTGTTTTTAAAAATTAAAACTGTAATATCAAGATAAACATTTGGATTTTTGCTTTTCCTGGCACTCAAACTCAAGACTGGGTTTGAGGTCAAATCTGTGTTCATAATTGGCAAATTTGTAAGGAACAACTAAGAAATGGAAGGCAGGTAAAGATATAAAACCCTAGAATACCTAAATGTGCTGTAAAACTATTGTAGATGTTCACTGGATTTTACAAAGTAATAGCCTTTCTCCTTTTCCATCTACTGTGGCTTTTCAGTTAAGATTTTGTTTATAAAAGGAATTTATTACAGTTCTACCTAGAGCTTGTGTGTGTGGTGTTTTAAAAATAATCTCGTACTCTTGTTTTGATATTAAGATCATAGAACTTAAACTTGTGAGGTAGTGGTCTAGTGTCTTTTCTTGTAAAAACATGGTTTCTCAAAATGAAAATATATGAAAAATGTTTAAGTTTGGTTTCCCTACATTTATTTAGGTTATTCTACAACAGGGGTAGGAAGTGGTCATAGTCTTACTAACACACAAATACATACTGTGTTATCAGCCTTCTCCTAAAGTTCATAGAGATATGGTACTGTCAACCTTTTCAGGATGTACTAAAAACCAAAATGGACTCCAGTTAGGAGGAAGATTCCTTGTGAAGTCAGGGTACTTAGTACCTGAGTAAGGGTGATGACCGACTACGATCGAGCGAGTTTCCTCATGAGATGCCAATGATACTAATCGCCAAATTTAAAAGTTGCCTTTAAAAAAAAAAAAAGAATAATGTTGAGACTCTCCGTAAGATTTGGTTAGTAAAGTAAGAATTATAGATTGTTATCTTAAACAAGTAAGTTTTGGGTTGTTAATCAGTAAAATGGAGACATCAAAGGTTTTCTTCTGTAGGAGTTTAATTAAAATCTTACACAGAAAGGAGGGATGCCGATTCAGAGATGAAAAAAGTAAAGATAGAACCTCTTGGAGAGACAGGCAACATAAACGTTAATTCGTACAAACGATGGAATGGGTTCTGAAAGCTTGAACTACAAGTTTCTAGTTAACATTTTGTAGTCTGTACCATTTAAAGTGAACAGATTCTGGGCTGGATTATAGCTAAGTGTGAGATGTAGCCTAGCAGTCACAAGGTCTTCATTCAACTCCAGTGCTCCCATCCCAGTAATGCAAACACAAATAACTACATCGTCATCATCATCGGAGGAGGAGGAGGAGAGGAGGACAACGACAAGGAAGAAGAAATGGTCTGGAGATGGTTTAATGGTTAAGAGCACTGACTGCTCTTGCAGAGGTCCTAAGAGGTCTTGAGTTCAATTCCCAGCAACCATCTGTAATGGGATCTGTTGTGTCTGAAGACAGCTACAGCATACTCATACACATAAAGTAAATCTTAAATAAAAATAAGGCAGAGAGAGAGAGAGAGAGAGAGAGAGAGAGAGAGAGAGAAGAAATGGATACTCGACATGGTTCAAACTCAAGGCTTGATGCAGGATGATTTAAAGGTCAAGAATAGTCTGGGTGATGTATTGGGATCTTGATGCCCCCAAAATCTTTAAAAATAAAGTTGCCACTCAAGAAGTAAACATGTCCCATTCCGCTGTAGCTGCAGTGGCCTGGTGTCTGCTTGTTTGGCTGAACCTTGGGGAAGTGTCCACTCTGTGGCCTTTTAGTGAAACATTGGGAGGGTTATTAGCCTTTTTGTTGTTTTTTAAACCAAGCATCCTTAAAGTAGTTGTGACACCCTGGAGTTTTCAGTGGATGAGGCCTTGCCCGCATGGCCTCTGTCCTATTGCTCAGTGCCTGGCTTCTGTGTCACCATGCTGAATCTCTCAAGTTCACAGTGGATGCATCAACAACAACTGCTTTCCTCCCCAAACTCCATGGTTCAAATCCTCTGATAGTTTTCCTTTCACCTGACATTGTAAACCTGGGTAAAAGCTGCAAGCACTAATCATGTTAGCCTAGATGTTAAACGGTGTTGAGATTTCCCATTAGTCCATTACTTTTAAATCCAACTACACTTGGGATTTCAGCATATAAAGCGAAGCCAAATTGTTCATGAAGATGTAACATGAATGGCCTCCAGCACCCATCCCAATCTTTTCCCCCCATGTGCTGTTAGGCTGTCTGCTCATGTGAATTCTCACCAGGACTGCCACTTGATAACTGACACTAAGCCTTTAGCTGTTGCCAAGGTCCTCTTCCATGTTCCTTCCAAAGTCCCAGATGCCTAGCTGGTACCGATTTTGTGTATTTTCTTGTTACTACAACAAATTATTTGATGGAAACGAGAGGAAGAGTTTCTTCTGGTTCTGCTTCAGAGGGATTGACGTCATGTGGGATGGAAGGCAGGGCAAACACGCTCTGAGTGTGGTCATAGTGGGCCTGGAAGGAGAGAAAGCAGGCCAGAACTAGAGGTGCATGGCCTACTTCTGTCAGCCAGGCCTACCTTCCGTAAGCTCATTAGCCTTCAAAATAAGGTCACCAGCTGGAGGGCCTGTGGAGTGCTTTTGGATACCGTGTAGTGACTGACTGCTAGCCTTCAAGACAGGCATTGCAAGTGACTGCATATGAATAGGCCGCCTTCAAGTTTAATGCAGTGAGTTTCTTTGTACCTAATTATCTAAAGGAATTTAATGGCTCTCTCTCTCACTGCTACTTGTTCATGAGGGGTTTTTTGGTTGGTTGGTTTTTGATAATTTGTATTAGTATTTCATTCTCACAAGCTTTTGAGTATAACTTACTAGTTTTCTGAAACATTTAAAATCTTACCCTGTTTAGGCTTTTTTAAATATTCATTTTTAAAGACTCGGTTGTGTGTGGAGTCATAAATTATTATTTTTTTCCTGTTTTTAAGTGAATCTGACTGTGTTACTTTCAAGATGAGGGAGTTTCAAGGGAAGGGAATAGGCTACACACCTACATTACATCACTGCTGAAATGAAGCGGCAGCATGTGGCCTGTAAGCAGTGTTGTTACTCCACTGTGTCTCTTCCCTTGCTAAATCGTAACACCTGCCCAGCTCTGGCTGAAATGAGCTAAACGGGAGAGTGCTGATTTCAATAGTAGGGCCTGGCTAAGCTAACAGTGAGGGTTCATGGACTCAAGTCTGCTCAATGTCATTTCTACACTATCTGCAGCTATTTGTGCTTGTGTAGCTTTTTTTTTTTTTAATTACTAAACTTGTTTTAATTTGGGAAATGACTTTAGAGGGTTGAAATTTACCTGTCTCAGGTAAATAGGAAGTACAGAAGACAGTGGGCCTCAGTGCATTCTTGTCTCTCACAGTGCATGTAGGACCCAGGTGCCACTCACATGCCTTCCTTTCTAAAGTTTCAGCTTTGGAAGAGATTGTTTTCAAGCTGTGAGTACAACCTTCAAGAAAGGGGCTTCTCGGCAGTAGTTCTGGATGGCCGCAGAGTCCAGCAGAGTGAAGGAGCGGTGATGTTGCCACCTGATTGCATTTTTTTTCCAGGACCCAGAACATGGCTAAGCCTAAATTAATAATAGTTGTCTTTTGTACGATGGTTAACTTAATTCTGTGTTTCTTTGTTCTCTTATATCCTAAGTTTGAAAAATATATCTACATCCTTTGGAAAATCTAGGTTATAGGTACTTTCTGTTGTACATCCTGGGAAGAGATAGTGGACAACCCACTTCCAGCTTGGAAATGTTTCTGCTTTCTGGTTGAAAAATGTGATCTTTCAGCTTTCTGACCCAGCTGCCAAGGCTCTTCCTACCAGAATGGACTCTGCCTCTGAAGCTGGGAGCCAAAATAAAATCTTCTGTAAGCCAGGTTTTGGCTGAGGTTTGTTACAACAACGGAAAAGTGACCAGTATCTATACTATGCTAAAGCTGATGAATGCTGCTCAGCTGCATTGACAGTAGACTTAGAAGGAGGAAAAGTGTCAAGAGGTAAAGGGACAATATCAGAGATGCAGTCTCAGCGCAGCCTGTGACTAAGAGCAGGCTATCAAAATATCTAAAGCAAAAACAAGTATGTCAGGTCAAGGTTAGTTTACTATTCTCCCATCTATTAGAAATTATTTTATTTTTGGACCCATGTAATCTTGAATTTCCTTTATAAACTTTGTGCTAAGTGAAAATCAAAAGTACAAACTTGTCAAAATGTTTGAAATGGTGAAAGCAGAGCCCAGAGGAGCATTGAGAACATCTTGTGCTATATATATAAAAGATCTAAAACGAAATTAAGTTTTTAACCAAACAAACAAACAAACAAACATCTTTAAAAAGAGCAAATGTAGAACAATCCAAAGAAGGAAGAGGGTAGACATCAGTGAAATATAAAACAAAAAGTCAGTAGAGAAAATGAATGAAAGAAAACCAAGTTATTTGAAAATATTAGTAAACTCATAAGCTTCTAGCCAGGCTTATGGCTTCCACTACCTTACTAATTTTCCTTATCACAAATGAAGGCAAGGATCTCACAACAGCTTTTATGGATAAAAGGACAATAGATACTATAAAAATCTCCATGCTCCTAAAATTGGTAGCTAGAACAAAATGGGACAATTCTTTGAAAGATAAAGATAAAATGTGCCAAATTTTACACACACAAACAACAATAACAACAAAAACAAAAACCACCAGTTCTATTTAAGAAACGGAGCCTGTACTTAAATTTAGTAGAATTAAAAGTTTTAAAAAATACATATCTTTAAATGGTTTATACAGCCAGCTCTTTACAGTTCCTTCTAGAAGATAGAAGGACGTGGGTGTGCTCTCTTTTCATCCTTTGGGGTCAGAATTATCCCAATATTAAACCCAGACAAAGTCCTTACAATGGAAGTTTCCATACAGATATCTCTTCAGAACATTAATGCAAAGATCCTCATTAAAATACTAGCAAATTTTATCTGAGAATGTATAAAAGAGTTATACGTGACCAAGCATTGTTTATGCCAAATAAAGAAGGCTGTTTCAACATTATGTATTACACCAACAGGTTAAGGGGAAAAATGTCACATGATCATATCAACACAAAACAAAATCACTTGATAAAATTTTTTATCTTCGAGGTAACTTTCAACAGCCCATTTCCTAAAGGAGCAAAGACAGTAATAATGGCCTTTCCAGGGATATGGGAATATGACTGTCTATATCATCTGTCTTTCCATCTGTCCGTCTGTCTTGTCTGTCTATCTATCAATCAATCATTGCCTATCTGCCTGTGTATCTAACAAATTCAAGTCCTAAAATCTAGAATGAACTATATACACAAACATAAGACGTAAAAGTCTTAAGTTCCTAGCTCTGTGTGGAGTGCAAGAGACCCAGCTCTAACAACATTGAAAGACAGTCAGAAAGTGACTAGAGAAACTGGGTCTGGCAATAGAGTTTTAGGCATAACACCAAAAGAAAAGAATCCATAAATTGTCACATTTTTTTTTTTCTCTGCAAAGAAGAATGGAGTTTCTGCATGTTTTTCAGTTGCTCACACTTACTGCTGAATTCCAGCCTAAGACCTAGAAGGCAGGATCGGGGGGATGAAGGGGAAAGACCTCGCATGTGGGTTTCTTTAATTTTGTCTTTTCTTTTTAACCCGGCTACCAAGGCTTACTGTTTAGGTTGTTGCCTTTTGTGTTTTCTGGATGTTTTAGTTATAATGCTTAGTTTTTCACTTGAATGTCTGGTGAGAGAGAGGGAGGGAGGCAGGCTGTTGTGATATATTTGCTTCATTGAATGTTTCTGTTGCAGGGGGAGCTGCATCTTTTTAAATTTTTTCTATTTTGTTTATTTCCACATGATTGGATAAAAAGTTGTCTTGAAATCTGATCTTAAAAGTACCATCATTGCTGGAAATCTTCCTCCTCCCCCTCCTCCTCCTCCTCTACCTCCTCCTCTTCCTCCTCCTCTTCCTCCTCCTCCTCCTCCCTCCTCCTCCTCCCTCCTCCTCCTCCTCCTCCTCCTCTTTTTCTTAACTATGTAGACAAGGCTGGGTTTGACTTTAGGTTAGCCTGCCCTAACCAAAGTTCTAGGGTTAAATGTGTGTGCCCCACTACTCTTTGCTCTTCATAAAAGCTTGGTTATATTTTGAGTATCCAAAAGAGTCCTCAAGACAGACCGAAGTACGCTTTGTGTGTGATTTTCGTCAGTGGACCTGACTCATGGAGATGATCAATATGGTTTTACTATCAATGAAAGCTTTTGCATCAGTTATTCCAGCCAAGTGTTCTGATTGAACAGAGTGGAAACCAACTGGAAGAGTAGAGAAGGTAGTAGCTGTGTGGGCTGTGGAGTCACTCAGTCTGAGGAAGAGAAAGAAGGGACCCACTGCTCTGCCTCACAGCTGTAAAACCGGACACAGCTGGGACAGACATATGGTGACTTCTCCCCAGACATGTTGAGAACTGGTTGGCTCCTTATATTTATTAGCCTGTGCTTTTGCTTCATCTCCTTCCTTTGGGGAGGGAAGGAGGAAACGAGAGAAAACGAGGAGAGCCAAGAGGATGTCTCCGCCCCTTTGAGACTGTATGAAATGCTGCATCCACCTTGCCCAAAATCTATCTCTGTCCCCGGGATGGAACCAGATCTCACTTACCTTAATCAAGCCATTTACTGTTCTATTTCAGGTAGAGTTAGCGTAGTTGTAGAAGAACACCCCTTGGAAGTGTTGACGTCTTTTTTTTCCCCCAGCTTAAGTTACCTCAGCTTTAATGGCTGGGTTCCCCTCTTTCCCTCTGCCACCCACTCCTAGAGTCTAGTCCACACCGGATTCCAGATCCAGGCACAACTGTCAACGGGTGAGTGACCTCCAAAAGAGGTGATTCCTAATTTCCATCTGTTACAGACTTTATAGTGCAGATGGCCTGCTGTGAGGCTTTCCCTGCCAAGCCCAATGTCACCGCTTCTCTGGATTTTACCAGTGTTGTACGTCTTCTCTGGGGTAAGGAGCCCTGCGCATCTCCTTGAATATGAACATCAACTGTTATACACACTCTTACCTTTTACACAAATGCTACACCGATGTAAACCAACTGTGGTAAGCCCATTAATGCCACTTAGTTTTGCTTTACTTCATATTTCTAGCGCTGGTTTGGTTTATTAACTCCATGGCTAAGACTAAAGGGGAAAGTGTTGCTAGACAAACAAAACAATATGCAATGTATATTTTGCAGCCATTAAGCCAAACTCTAAGCTGAATATTGTCTATGCATTCACACATTTAATCTCTATTTAAAAGCGTGTGTGTGCTGTGTACAACTATTTCCTTTTTTCCACATGTGGAAACTAGGGCTCAGCAAAGTCAAATAAATAAAATTATTAAATGGCAGAAGCAGGGCCAGAACTTCTGCCTTTTTACTCCCAAGTCCAAATTATCAATGGCTCACTTGAAGTGCCTCTCAGGACCTTTTAGGCAGGGACTCCTGAGCAAGGGCGGGCTGTTCTTGGTGCTGTGGACTGAGGAGAGTGGGAAAAGATCATTTTAGTAATAGTCATAGCCAGATTCATATTCTCTCCCTCTCTCCTCCCTTTCCCTCCCTACCCCCGCCCCTCGTCTCTGTTCCCCCTTCTGTTTTTCCCTGTGTTTCAGGCATATTGTCTCCATGGTTTCTTTAAGCAAACATGAAGGGGTGATTCACTTTACCTAATTAGATTAATGGAATGTTAGCTTAAGAGTTATTACTGTAGGTGACAAATGTCTCCTTTGTACCCACGGGCTGGTGCCCTATCTCACGTGTCAAGTGCAAGAACAAATAGCCATTGCTCACCATAGCCAGTTCTGGAGTTGCTTTTCCTTGTGTGTCTGGACAAAGCAGAACATTATTCCTTAGGTGGTTGGGTGGGGCAGGCACTTATCTGTGAGGAATGTCCCAGGAACCTGAGGTAGGCAACGTTATGCTTTGTGTGTGTACACACACAAACTCTTCAGGGTCACACTTTTAGCCAAGGCACAACATGTTAGGTAGACTAAGGTTGCAGCCAAGAGTTTGCAGAGAGCCCAACCTTCCTTGGCATCCTTGGAGTAGAGTTGATCCTGGCACCCACTGATATCTTCCTGGTCTTGGCTGGAGGCTTTCACAGATAGGAAACCACCTGGCTCTAGTTTCCAGGCCAGGAAAGACAAGGTCAGAGGCAGGGCTTATTGTTGAAGCTTGTGAACAAGCCACAGAGATCTGGCATCACGGTGTGGCATGAGAGCAGATGAAGACAGCTCTATGAAACACCCCTGGAAGAGGCCTCTTTCCTTCTGCCTCCTATCAACTTGCAATAATCACAGGATGCTAAAGGCATCAGCGCAGGATGATGGGGAAGTTATGTGAAAGCTCAGAGAAGGTGTGGGTCTCCCTCTAGTGACTCCTCCCTCCTCCCTCCCTAAAGACTCACTTCCTGCAATGAAGCTCCGCCTCTTAAAGGATCCACAACTCCCTAAACATTGCTGTCAACCGAGGCCAAATGGGCAAACACGTGGGCCTGTGGGAGGACGTGCTGCTTTCTAACTGCAGCAAAAGGCATTGCCTCCAGTGACTTCCTGCCTTCAGCCAAGGCTCTCACTTCTTTACATTGCCACAACCTCTCAAAATAGTGCTACCAGCCCGGGAGCAAACTGTCAACACAAAAGCCTGCGTGGAACACTTTGTATTTAAGCTATAGCAGTAGCCGAGATGCCAAGGCACATTTGGGTCTTGTCTGACACTGGAACCAGCTGTAACTTGAAGACACATTGAGACTGTTTGCCTTAAGCAGTGTTCACTTTTTGTCAATCATCTAGTTGACACAATTAGAATACCTCTGTTGATTTAAATATTTCTTTTAGGGAAAAACAACAACAACAAAAGAATGAGAGGATCTTTGTCTAGGAGTTTTATTGCTGCAAAGAGACTATGACCATGGCAACCCTTATAAAGGAAAACGCTTAACTGGGGCTGGCTTGCAGTTCAGAAGTTTAGTCCATTGTTGTCATGGAAGGAAGCATGGCGGCGTGCAGGCAGACTTGGTGCTGGAGAAGTAGTTGAGAGCTCTACATCCAGATCTAAAGAGAGAGTGGCCTACCTTGAGTTTCTGAAACTTCAAAGCCCACCCCCAGTGACACACTTCCTCCAACAAGGCCACACCTAATAGTGTCACTCCCTGTGAACCCTTGGGGGCGGTTTTCATTCAAACCATTGCAGTCTTATACCTATATCCATGGATTAGTTAGCATAGCTGAATCCTGACTTGGGGCTGAAGTATTAGCCGTCTTGGCTGTCTGCTTGTGTGCCTGTTTTGTTGACAGCTCAGTCAGATGGGGAATTCATTTCATCTCACGAACATTTATAGAGGTGTGTGTGTGTGTGTGTGTGTGTGTGTGTTTAAAATGTAAGTACCAAGACCCCACTCTAATACTAGTAAACTGGTATTCTCAAGGAGTCTGACCCAGAAATATTTTGTGACGTTGCAGGTAGAGCCCAGGGCCTCATGAAAACTAGACATCTCTGCCTTGAGAAATGTGATTTGTAAGCATCCCTCTTCAGGGATGCTCAAGGATTAAAAGATGAGCCCAGCATATGTGAGTGGGTAGGCCTGAAGAGCAATTTATTCAAGCTAATACTGATACCCAGGAGAGGAAGGGGTTCTCATCTCTTCATGCTCTATAGCAGAGAGAGAGCATGAAAAATGTTCAGTCTCCCATAGAGTGCTGTAGCAGAAGCCGATCGAGGTACACGTCGTACCTCGTTATGTGCTCTGCTGTATTAGTCACAGTTGGAGGAGAAAGTGGGATAGAGGGGCTCTTCCCAGCACCCTTTCTTCCTCCCAAAAGGATCAAAGTCGTTATGTAACAGGATGACTTGTGACCGCCATGCCTGTATTTCCCGTGTATGGTCCTGCTCAGCCTATGC
The DNA here is from genome assembly GCF_000001635.26 of Mus musculus. Classification (NCBI taxonomy): domain Eukaryota; kingdom Metazoa; phylum Chordata; class Mammalia; order Rodentia; family Muridae; genus Mus; species Mus musculus. Next base: position 54,042,668 of record NC_000085.6, read on the forward strand.
AGTGGTAATGAGGACTGAAGCCAAGGCTTTGTCCATGCTGGGTAGGCACTCTGCTCTGAGCTACATCTGTCTTTAGTCTCTGGATGGGCCTTTGCCAGTGTCCAGAAGACAGAGCCTCCCAGTTGCTGGGGGGTGGTGGAAAATTTCTTGGGCTTACATTCAAGAAACATGGTCCAATAAATGGCTGGCAATGTATACTTAACCTTGCTGACCTTATATTTCCCCAATTATATAAGCAAAAGCTTAGACAAAGTAATGTATAGCTTATAAACTGCTTAGCACTGTGGCTGACCTATGTTCAGTGCTAAGAAGTGGTATTTTGCTATTTATTTTTTTCCTAATAGCTATAGACCTTCATGGGTAAGTCCAGAGGCAAATCTCCCTCAGGCCATCAATGACAACATCCAATGTATGCTCTGCCTCAGCTCCCGTGAGGTCAGTGGTACCATTCTAAAACTGCATATCTGAGATTCAGGGCTGCAGTTCTCAACTTGAGCTCATTCTTCGTAGCTTTCATTGGCTTTTCAAAAATCTTCACATAATTCAGTCCCTGCTCACCACTTTCAGTCACCTTTGCAAATGAACACACTGGCAATGGCCCTGCTCCTGCCAAGAGGCTCGGAGCAGAGGGTTAAGACAGGGAATAAGAGTCTCAACAGAGAGGGGACAGACAGCCATCTTGGTTTTCTTGAGACTCTGAGGACTTCTTACCATGATGCGTGGGAGCAGAGGCTGTCCACCAGGGAAGGGTTGCAGGGTAAAGGTGCTGAATTCAAATGAGACATCTGAGATGTACTCACTCGCACCATCAAATACTGAGCGAGTAGTCGGGGTTGAGACTGATGGTCAGGGTCATTCATGTAGCCCGCGGTCCTCAGCCAGACCCGAGCCTGCACGTTGATGTCCAGGGAGACATCGGCTCAGATCTGCTCGGACCTTGGACCCTGGCTTGGATGACTGAGTGTGACATTTAGGTGTAGTGATCTCTGAAGTATGACAGATGCTTTCTTAGGTCTCGTGTGTACCCTGTTGACATTCTGTGCTCTCTGGTTCTCCGTGATCTTCCTGCTGCTCGTCTGAAGAAAGAGTTCGGATGGCACAGTGTATCTGGTGCGACAGATACTCCTGCCTGAGTGCTTAGAAACCTTGCCATCTACTGCCAAGCTCCTACCTTTCTCACCAGAGAGAGAACATAGAAAACACCCTTTCTTTCTTGGCTAGCACCCTGCCCTCACCGACAGATGCTGTGCAGATGTGTGTACTTATCTGTGTATTGGGGGTGTAGGAGAAAAGGCCATGTAAGTGGGGATAGAGTCTAATAAGATGTTTTTCTTTCACGTTTAATTGTACAGATGTGTAAGATACTGTATGTTAATTCAATATTACACACAGTATGTAATGACCAAGTCAGGATAGTTAACTTTTCTATTTCCATAATCAGAAACCCCTTTTTGACAAACACATAATAATCCTATACATTTGTGGAGTTCAGTGTAATACTTTAATTCGTGCACACAGTAGGTACTGATTAAAACAGCGTAAGGCTTACATCTACCTATAATGTCATGGCGCTCTTCATAAAGTAGCTGTGCCTCAACTAATGCTTAACGGTTCCCAGTAGTTTAAAGCCAGGCAAGCAGAGAGGAAGATCCAGGACTCTCACATCTGTAGAAGGTTCCGAGCCTTACTCTCATCAGAGGTAGATCTATACAACCTGAAGATTTCTGCATCATGACATAGTGCAGTTTGAAATCTGTCCGTGTCCCCTCCCCCCCCCCCACCCCCGCCGCCCCAGCTTAGTCCAAACTTGCCCCCAAGATAGGAGAAAAATGGAGGAAAGGACTCCAGAGGAGCCTGGAGCCCTTAAGTCGCTTTCCAGCCGTGACGACCAGCGGCCAGCAGGTGTCAGTGCGCTCTCGTTCTGTCATGGCTCAGGGCCTACCCCTCCAGGACCCTTCCCCACCGCCTTTCAAAGGGGCGCAGTGCAGAGTCCAGGCCTTGAGAGTCCCGGCAGCTGCTAGGATAGGAGGCCTTCTCTTCCCTAAGTATGGATAACTCCGGCCTGGTCTGCTCTCGTGGATGCTGGTCCATTCCGCTCCAGTGGTTCCTTAGGAACCCGCACACGCTTACCTCTCCGGGATCCCTTTCATCCCAGTCACCAGAAGCACCTGCGCTTGACCTGGGGCGGGGCTGCTCGCCAGCGACTCTTATGCCACTCTGCATCTCCTAATTCGGGTCCCAGCACCCTGGCACCCTCTTCTGCTAAAACCCAGCTAGATCGGTGTACCGCTGGGCGCCTGCTACTGTCTCCTGGGCCAGCTAGTAGCCGAACGGCCAACTCCCAGCAGGGGCCGCTCCCCACTCCTTAGGCTCTCTCTTATTGCCCCTCGCTCCCTGTACCCGTCTTTCCAAAAGCCGGGTCCCAGAGGCAGCGCTCTCCCGGGTCCGACTCGGGTGCGGGCTCTAGACCTAAGGAGGGGAGGCGCGAGGGGCGGAGGAGGGTCGACTTCCCACGTGGGGGCTGACGCCGGCTGCTCGGCAACGCCGGCTTCATCCTGGGGCTATAAAACCAGTCCAGCGTAGAGCGGCGGAGCAGCCTCGGCTCCCGCTTCCGTGCAGACGCCCAGCAGCCGGCGCACACCGCCCAGCCACCCAGCGCCTCCAGCTCCAAGTCCTGCGGTCCTGCGAAAACTCACGCGGCCCTCCGACCCCCGCCGGGTCTGTGGCGCTCAGCGCCCACCCAGATCGCGGCTAGCAGCCACCCTTGGCTCCGCCGCGGCTCCTGGAGAGCCGGTCGCTCACCTAGCTTGGCCCTGAGGACCGAGGTGGTGGTGGTGGGGGTGCGGCTTCATGCGGCCCCCACACCCTTCACCCCACCGCCGCCGCCCCCGAGCTCTGTGTACAGAGTCCCAGCCCCAGCAGAGCGCACAACTTTGGAAGTCCCGTGGGGCTCCTAGAGGAGGCAGAGTCCGCGCCTTCGCCGGAGGTCCGGCCCAGCCCTCGCCACCCCGCCTGGAGGGTAGCGACGGAGTTGGAAATCTCTTCGAGGGTATAAGAAGACAGACCTAGGACTCCGAGCCCACACCAACACCCCTCCGCTGCCTCTTGGGGTAAGACTTCATGCTTTCGCTCAGCTTAAGAATCAAGGTATAGATGACTAGCTAAATGCATTTGTATAAATTTCTGACATCTTTCCAAATCATCAGGCCACCGATAATTTCTTTTCTCTTTTCTTGAAGAATAAAATCTCTAACCACCAGCTGGCCCTACTCGATCCTGCCGCTTAGAAATAAAACTTGGCTGTGTTTGAGGAGCTGGGAGAGAGAAAGCACCCACCCGGAGCGTCGGAAGGACGAACCGGTGCCAGTTCGCGGGCTCCAGTCCATGGACCACTAGCGGTCCCCAGCTTGGGCCCGAGCTCCCTGCGGCCCTCTTCCTTATGTGAGGCGCGGCGGGACGAACCCCGCACCGGAGGAAGAGGAGGACCCACGGACGCGGGGCCGGAAGGCAGCTGGCAGCAGGCCCACGAGAACCAGCACCCGCGTTCATGTTCCGCCAGGAGCAGCCGCTGGCCGAGGGCAGCTTTGCGCCCATGGGCTCACTGCAGCCGGATGCCGGCAACAGCAGCTGGAACGGGACCGAAGCGCCCGGAGGCGGCACCCGAGCCACCCCTTACTCCCTGCAGGTGACACTGACGCTGGTTTGCCTGGCTGGCCTGCTCATGCTGTTCACAGTATTTGGCAACGTGCTGGTTATTATCGCGGTGTTCACCAGTCGCGCGCTCAAAGCTCCCCAAAACCTCTTCCTGGTGTCCCTGGCCTCAGCGGACATCCTGGTGGCCACGCTGGTCATTCCCTTTTCTTTGGCCAACGAGGTTATGGGTTACTGGTACTTTGGTAAGGTGTGGTGTGAGATCTATTTGGCTCTCGACGTGCTCTTTTGCACGTCGTCCATAGTGCACCTGTGCGCCATCAGCCTTGACCGCTACTGGTCCATCACGCAGGCCATCGAGTACAACCTGAAGCGCACGCCGCGTCGCATCAAGGCCATCATTGTCACCGTGTGGGTCATCTCGGCTGTCATCTCCTTCCCGCCACTCATCTCCATAGAGAAGAAGGGCGCTGGCGGCGGGCAGCAGCCGGCCGAGCCAAGCTGCAAGATCAACGACCAGAAGTGGTATGTCATCTCCTCGTCCATCGGTTCCTTCTTCGCGCCTTGCCTCATCATGATCCTGGTCTACGTGCGTATTTACCAGATCGCCAAGCGTCGCACCCGCGTGCCTCCCAGCCGCCGGGGTCCGGACGCCTGTTCCGCGCCGCCGGGGGGCGCCGATCGCAGGCCCAACGGGCTGGGCCCGGAGCGCGGCGCGGGTCCCACGGGCGCTGAGGCGGAGCCGCTGCCCACCCAGCTTAACGGTGCCCCGGGGGAGCCCGCGCCCGCCGGGCCCCGCGATGGGGATGCGCTGGACCTAGAGGAGAGTTCGTCGTCCGAGCACGCCGAGCGGCCCCCGGGGCCCCGCAGACCCGACCGCGGCCCCCGAGCCAAGGGCAAGACCCGGGCGAGTCAGGTGAAGCCGGGGGACAGTCTGCCGCGGCGCGGGCCCGGGGCCGCGGGGCCGGGGGCTTCGGGGTCCGGGCACGGAGAGGAGCGCGGCGGGGGCGCCAAAGCGTCGCGCTGGCGCGGGAGGCAAAACCGGGAGAAACGCTTCACGTTCGTGCTGGCGGTGGTGATCGGCGTGTTCGTGGTGTGTTGGTTTCCGTTCTTTTTCACCTACACGCTCATAGCGGTCGGCTGCCCGGTGCCCAGCCAGCTCTTCAACTTCTTCTTCTGGTTCGGCTACTGCAACAGCTCGCTGAACCCTGTTATCTACACCATCTTCAACCACGACTTCCGACGCGCCTTCAAGAAGATCCTCTGCCGTGGGGACAGAAAACGCATCGTGTGAGCGCATGGGCCTTGCCCTGCGTGCAGACAATGGTCAGACGCAGGCCCTGGGCTTCGAGGGGGTGCGTCTACGCATGCAGCCCCTAGCACTCTGAAACCCCGGACCTACCCAGCTGGGAGGGAGCTCCGTGGCCTTTGAGACCTTTTGTTACAATGTGTAAAGTTCTGGCTGAGAGGGACACATGAGCCCTTTTGCTGGTTGTTGTGGTTGTTCCCAGCCCACAGCCAGTTTCCTGGTGGGCTACCCCTGATCAGTATGGTTTCCTGATGATATTGTCATATCCCCAAGTCTGACTCTCCCAAGCTCTTCAGAGCAAGCACAGTACTAGAGAGGGCATGGCTGCCAAAGGGTTAATGAACCAAGGTTTCCTCTAGTCCTGGCTAATTATCTCCTCCACACCCCCTTCCTTAAATAAATAAATAAAGATCATTCAGGGCGGTCCTGCCTGCCCTCCCTTCTCCCCACTGTAAATATACATTATTTTTGATAGCATACTTTGGGTTCTTCAGTGTCGGCCTTGATGCATATTGGAATCATGGCTGTGGAGATGCCCTCCAGTCAGACAGTGGGCTATCTGGTCCAGACCACGCTCCTTTGCAATGCAAGCCCCTTTCTAGTGTTAAGTTGCTCTCAGTGCTTTTCAGCAGTAACTGGTGACTGTCCCCTGGACACGGACCTGCTTTGACATTTCCTGACAGGGAAGGGATTTCTGCTCATTTTCCCCTGTGCCTAACTGCATAATTGCCTTTTCCTATGTAAATATTACAGCGATGGACCAAGGCAGAAGGAAATGAAGCCTCTGCCTTGCATCAGCCCCGTGTATAAAGCCATTATCTGCTGAGGCACCGCTTGCCCCAGTAACTCACTTTAGAACTGACTTTTCTTCCGTTCTCCCCTCCTCTGGGGCTTGAAGAAGAGCGTGTATGTTTCTATCTTGTCTGTGCGCCGCCCCCTCCCCCAGAAAGTGCTGACTAAGGGGAATCTTTTAGCTGCTGTTTTTAGACACCCAGGAGGGGAAATTATGTGGAAGAAACCAACCCGATACAATTTGCCAAGGTAAACAGTGTGAGGAGACAAATGGGCTGCCACACTGTATGGAGCCAGCCCCAAGAGCTCTTGGGTATCAAAGTGTTACCTCCCCTTGCTGTCCTGGCTGAGATCATGTGACTACTGAATTGCCAAAGTCAGGGGGTAGGCGGAGACTTCGTGTTTACAACCTGGTTTCTACTTATTTTAGGCAGACTGTGGAAGGCCTGTGATCTGATTTCACGAGAGAAAAACTAAATGTCAGCACTTGTTGCTCGTGACGGTGGATTTTTTTTAAATAAAAGTTTACAGATCAAATGTGAAATAAACATGAATTAAGTGGGCCTCCTGTCTAGTAATTGAGTTTTCAAGTCTTGGAACTCTGGGATTACCTGATAATACACACTTTGTAAGCTGTCTTTGGACACCCGAGCACTGACGCACTATCATTCACGTGAGACAGTTTATGCCTTACCTTCTTTAATCTTTTCAAGAACGCTATGAGGTAAATCGTTTTGCTGTTCCCATTTTACAGGTAAAGAAACAGTGCAGAAGGCTACTGGCTTACTTAGGGGTAACAAGTTTGTAAGGTTATCGCTTTCCGTTTCGTCTCTGTGAAGTCTGCTCCTAACCCCAGAGTTTCCAGGTCTGTGCTGTTCACACTCCTCTGAATGTAAGCGCACTGCACACACAGTGTAGATATATCCAGTGTACCGTATGCACACACCCTAAAGTGTCTATATGCCCCCAAATACGTGTATTCCTCAAAGCTTTTATCTAGGACATTGACCCCTCCCCCCCATCTACCCTCCCCATGGTCCCTGAGAGTCCCAGCTGTTTCTTGCAGCTTCCTAGATTCCTTGCTGTGAGGATAAGTTTGGGGGAGCTTAGGACCCTCATCTTAGTCTGGACAGTAGCATGCCCTCTCCCCCAAGGCTTTGCTCAAGGATTCAGGTGAGAGGGTAATAACGGGTCCTGATGTTTCTGTCTCCATGACTTAATTCAATCAGCCCTTGAGAGCCCAGATGCAGCCTCAGCCTCTTCAGAGCCACACTGCCTAACCAGAGATCCTGAGAGCTGGCCGAGAGCTGGCTACTTATGCATCCTCCTGGGCTTGCTTCACCGGACCCTCTCCTCCCCTGGACTCTCTGTCTGTCCCCATCTATCCCTACCGCAGATTCTGTTTGCCTCAAGAGGAACCAAGAAAGAAGTGCTGGGGCTGCCCCCGCGCCCAGCAGATTTCAACAGTCTGTTCTCAGGGGTGGCACAGGCAGCTCCTGGCTCCACGTAGGATATCTGTTAAAAGAATTGTCTTTCTTATCCAGGCATCCAGGGAACTGTTTTCTCCAGAGTCAGGGCTGGTTGGTTGCCAGCTTGCCCTCAGTACCTTACCCTGGGTTCTGACAATCTTCAAGTGGACCTGGGTGGGAGTCTGGGATGCAAAGAACCCCACCTCAGCAAAAGTTGTCTCTGTAACGGTAGCCAGGCCACAACACTGGACAGTTACAAGTGCCAGAGTTCAGGCTGGACATAGCATCGACCACTTCAATTGACAGAGATCCAGGGGTTTAGAGTTCGATACAGACAAGGGAATGGCCTGTTGGAAAGAAAGGAGATGAGGAATCAAGAAGCCTGCTTTCTGGTCTTCATTTGGCTGTGGACTAGCTGTGGGACCTTGAGGGATTTGTAAAAGGAAACTTGCTGTGTTGTCTAGTGTCGTGTAGACGTGCTGTGTGGACCTAATGAAATCAATCTCTAGTCTACCCACGTCTCTGTGCAGCCACCCATTATGCAGTTAGTACTTATCATCTACCTGTTCATCTAGTTGTCATTTATATAATGCCTTCTAAAAAGTCTTTTAGATTATAATTACATCTTTCTTTCTTTCCTTTCCTCCCTTCAAATCCTTCTGCCTCCCTCCACAGATATCACCTCCTCAAATTTTTTCTTTTCAAATTCATGGCCTCTTTTTATTAAATCGCTGTTTTTGTTGTTGTTGTTATTGTTGTTGTTGTTGTGGTGGTGGTGGTGGTGTGTGTGTGTATGCCTAAATGCACAGAACATGTCAGTCCATATAAAGCAATTTTGACAGGTCTCTTTGGTGACTTGGTGTGCCGTGTTCCACAAGCTGTATGGAGTCGTGTTTGCTGGGACACTTGGCTCTGGGATCTCGAGGGCCGTTCTGGTGACCCATTTTCAGATGATATAAAATACTAAATCTGCTCTCCTCTGTCTCTGTTAGGTGAAGCATGTGGAGAGATAGGTCCAATTCTTCTTGAGGACACATATTTCCAGGAGTACTGCATGCAATAAGGGTTGTGTTGTGGTTTGCAGCTGTGGGCCAAACTTGCCTGTATGTATGTGTGAGTGGGTATGAGCATGTATGAGCATATGTGTGTGATTCCATGGGATGCATGGGTGTAAGCATACTCATACACACTTGTGTCTGTGTGTGCGTGTGCTTTCTGTGTATTGAGTCACAGAAGCTGGCTTGTCTGGAGTGGAAAATCTAGACTATAGAGAGATGGGCATGCGTGCCAGAGGAGAAAATTGCAAAGGGAGGCCAAAGGGAGTGTGAGGATGGCTCACAGATTCTAACTGTGAGGATCCTCTCCTTAAGCTGAGAGGAGGCTCCCTGTGGCCACAGAGCTGCCCTTGACCAGGGCAACAGTACTGAGCTAGATCAGCAATGATGGACGTGGCGTCCTGGATAGGCCAACACTAGTCCTCAGTGTCGCTTTCTTCAGCGCCCACACGCTCCTGCTTTCTATGAAAGGAAAGAGTTACCCAGCTACAAGGAATTTCAGAGATGGAGGGAGGCCAGGCTGGTGAGGCTCTTAGTGTGCTTTCCAGCTCCATCAAAGCTAGAAATGTTGGCCCTCTATGAATTTTGAACCTGAGGGAAAAAAAGATGGCCCATTGAGAAGGGGTAAATGAAGGGAGGTTGAAGGATTGTTATAAGATGTAGGCAGAGTTGAGAAATGCCTCCAAGGGACACCGCTGGGGCCTTTCAGCACCCTTAGACCCAAGAGGATGGGCAAGGGAGTTGCTAGTGAAACTACCACAACTCAGGCTGCAAGGTTGGTGCTGGTAGACACCACTGATGGGGGCGGGGCTTAAGGCATTGCCAAGCTGCCTTGGACAGGAAGAGAAGCAGAGAATCTCTCACTCAGGCACCTTCATTGGCTGATGGCAGTCAGGAAGCTCCGGAATCAGATCAGCCTTCCAGGGCCCAGCTCAGGGTCTACGACAGAGGCAAGCACAGGACATTTAATATCAGACCTGAAATGAAGCCAGGACTTGGCAGTGTGATAGCACTCGGGAAACTGAGCCAGAGGGAGGAGAGCTGACTAACTCCTGCAGTTTGTCCAGGGACCAGTTGCTCAGATCACTGGGCAGCTAGCTGTAGAGAAACAAGCAGGAAAGCAAGCAAGCAAGCAAGCAAGCAAGCAAGCAAACAAACAAACAAACAAAAACCACACACAGAGAGACCTTTCTTTCTCTTTTGTAGATGTAAGAGTCCATTTCTGTTATGCCCAGACCTGGGGGGGGGTGCCCACAGACCACAAAAGACCACCAGGAGTCCAACTTGTATGCAAAAGCAAAGAGTCTTTGTTCATGGTCTAGCTCAGACTTCCCCAACCTCTCTGACTACAGACTCAATGGATGGGCATAGAAGGTGCTGAGGTGGTGTCAGCCTTACTTTTGATACAGTTTAAGCTGGGTAAGGGGTTTTCTAACTTGGCAGTTACATGATTGGTTGGCATTTCAGAAAGCATAGCTAACATCATAAACTTTGCTATAACTTGAGTTATTTGCCCTGGACCTGACACTGGGCATTTTCCCTTATCAAGGGTGGAGAGTGGTTGTTCCTTGCAGGGGTGGTGGGTTGTCTTCGTTCCTGGAACCAGGCTGTGGTTTTTCCACTTACCAAGTTCAAGCTGAGGACAAGCTGGACATAAGATGGAGTTTGAATACAAAATAGAATTAGCTGGCTCGGTCCTTCCATATCCATATTGTTACAAGCATGGCTTACTCTGTGTGTGTGTGTGTGTCTGCACACACAGACACATACACATATAGGTGTGTATGCACCCTCACCTCACCCACACACCATCCTCTTATTCTCCTTCCCTGACACTTAGGGAGGCTCTGAGACTCCTAGCCATAGTTCTCTGGGCTTTTTATATGTCACAGCCTGAGCTTCGGAGGCCAAGCAGCAGCAGCTGAGTTGAATAGGAAAGATGCCATTAAGGGCTGAGGGCTGGTTGCAGAAAAGTGGGGACTGGCTCAAGCCAGTGTCGTCAGATATCCCTGGATATATGGGGGATTCTGCTGCCCACTCTTCTTCTCTGGGACCTCACTTGTTGTCTTAGCGCTCTCAATCTCTCTCTCTCTCTCTCTCTCTCTCTCTCTCTCTCTCTCTCTCTCTCTCTCATACTCTGGTCCTAGTGGAGGCATTGAGACATCAAAATAACAATAATGATAGATTCTCTTCTTCATTCTTTCTTTCATTTAATAGTTATATATATTTAAGTTGTGGTCAAACTGGTAGAGTTGGGGACAGAGTAGTGAACAAGGAAATCAGAGCTCTTGCTTTTGTGAGGGAGACCAATATTAACGGCACCAGGGCAGTGACAGATGAAGACGCAGGTTCCCAGTGGGAGAACTTGAGCTGGGCTAAGGCACAGAGAAGGATGTGTGGAGAAGTGGACAGCCAGCTGAGAACTGAGGCAGAGACTGGAATGAGTCAGACAAGGAGATGGGGAGGGTTTGCTGGATGGAAGAGGGGAGTTCCATGTTTGAGCAAGTTTCCTCTGGGAGGAGGGTGTGCTGTTGAGAGTGAATGGAGGGGTAGAACCATGTCGCTGCTGGTGAAAGACTTCATCCCGGAGGCAGTGGGAACTATTGGGATCTTTTTAGATGAGAGAGGTCAATGATTGAATTTGTTTGGAACAATCATTGTGGCCACTGGGTAGAAACTAACTGGGAATGTGTGTCAGTCACCCAAGCTAGAGATGCTAAGGGGACAATATAATGACACTCCGGGAAGCCTGAGGCCCTCCTCCTGCAGAGGTCACCTAGCTGGCAGTGCCAGTCGCTGTGCAGACCCAAAGCTGTCCCTGTTTGCACCGTGGTTCCCGCCTCTGTGAACAGACATCTTTCAGGGCAGTTTTTGTCTTAGAGGTTCCTGTTTGTGGCTAAAAGCAAACATCCTTTTGGAGAGTTACCAGTTGGCCTCGGTGTCGCCGAGAACAACTGCTCACGGAGCTGGCTTTCCTGCCTCTACAGCTTTGTCAACTCTTGGTCAGTGGGAGGGGTGGGTTAAAGTGGAATGGGGTGGTGGGTGGGTGGGAGATTCACAGGAGAACCCGGGGCACACACTGTATGCTTATGATAGACATTGCAGAACGTCTCCACCTAGGGTTCCTCTTGAAATCAGATATGGTAAGCCGTATGTCTGTGTTTTACCCTGTTTACTCCAGTGCCAGCCTGTCTAGATTCCTCAAGAACAGTCCTGTGTTTCCAAGGATGTTAGGGAACCTGGGACAAATTCTACCTGCTATCAACTCACTGCTCTGAGTCAAGCCTTTCCTATACCTTTTCATATTTGCTTCTCTGCCTGTGCCTAGTCCTTTCTCTTCTGAGGCTTGATGGAGTGGCGTGACTCTTTCCCCAGAGTCTACAGAAAGGCAGGCACCTAGAGAGGGAAAGCTGCTCTAGTTTCACTGCTGATGCTGTGATGCAAATCCCGACAAAAAACTAACCTGCAAGAGGGAAGGGTTTATGGGTAATTACCGTTCCAGGTTATAGCTCATCATTGAGGGAAAGTCATGGCAGCTGCTCAAGGCACTCAGCATCCACAGTCAGGAGTAGAGAGAAATAAACTTATCCCTGCTGCTCAATTACTCAGCTAGCCCTTTTCATTTTTAAATAGTTTGACATCCCCTGCCTAGGGAACTGTGATGCCCACAGTGGGCAGGGTCAAGTAACCATCAAGATGATCCCCTACAAACATGCTCACAGGCTAATCTGATCTAGATGGTTCTTCATTGAGAGGCTCCCAGGTGACTCTAGGTACGTTAGATTAACACTAAAACCTAGATAGCATAGCTAGGTCCTGTGCATGGAGCTTTGGTTTTTGCTTTGAACAGGTGTAACTTGGACACAGAGTCACTGGGGTTTTGAAGCAATTGCTTGGGCTGTGTGTGTGGCACTGGGAGCATCGGCTCAGTTGTATTGATTACCTTCCCTTCTCTGTTTTGGGAGCTGGAAGGCCTCTGCTTAGGAAGCTGTTCTGAGATGTGAGATGGACTGGCAGGTGTTGTGATTACAAAAAGATAAAGAGGTATAAGAATATGTTCTATGGGGGTGTGGTAAGGTTTGGGGGAAGGGGGTGGCTCAGTGGGCCCATGCCAAGGCATCCCTTCCCCCTGAGGGATCAGCCACATGACAGTAGAGTATAGAATAGAGTTTATTCAGGGCATGGGGTGGGGTGTTAAGAGGGTAGTAGAGGCAGAGAAAGGCAGACAGAGAGAGTAGAGAAGTAGAGGCTGACCATGACCACGTTGGGGTGGGGAGGGAATGGGTAGAGAGGGGGAGCAAGAAGGAGCAAGAGGCAAGGGAGAGAGGTAAGAGAGCAAGAGAGAGAGGAGGGGGCAAGTGGCCCCTTTTATAGTGGGCCAGGCCTACCTGGCTGTTGCTAGGTAACTGTGGGGTGGAGCTTAGACAGAATGCTAACATTAGGTTTGTATGGGACCTTCAGCCCTGCAAGTGAGTGCTTCAGAGGGATTTACAACAGGGATTTGATCTCTTGGCTATTTCTCTTGCAGCCTGCCTGCTGGAAGACCTCCTACTCATCAGCAGAGCCGGAGGGTGGGACTGGATGAACTTCCAGGCCTCTCCAAGGAGCTGGTGGCTAGAGGGTTTCTAATGAAACATCCCCCAAACTAGGCTCCTGGAACAGGTTAGTTCTCTTGCTGCTCTGTAGCCCCGTGCTGGATTTATCATCTCCTGGTGGAGACATTCTTACGTCTGTTTCCAAAAGGCTGCTGTTGCTTTGCCTGAAGAATCACATATACTATTTCTCTGCTACCTTGCAGAATGTATAGGACTGCCAGGAGAGGGAATTCTGAGGAGGGAGGGCAGAGATACCCATGAGTCCTCTGTGGAGATCTCTATCTCAATCCCATTCAACCTCCCCTATGCATGCCCCATGCTCCCCAGGTTCTGTAAGGGGGAATCTACAGAGCCATAGCCTATCTAGTGTCTGCTCAGGGTTCCCTGCCCAGCCTGTCCAGGTGGAGGTTCTAAGAAGATTCGAAAGATAATGGGGAGCAAAGGGAATTCATTGTAATGAGTTTCTTAACTGCTCTATGCTTTATTTACTCCTCTGTAAAGCAGTGCGCGTGACTTTTACATAACAATGGAGGTTCAGGCTGTGACTGCTGGAAAGTGCTTGGCCAATGGCCTACTTATCTGGTGGCACACACTGCATTTGCTTCTATTCTAACTTCCCAGGGTGAAAGGGCCTAGTGCCCACCTTGCCAGTGATGGAGAGGATACACGAGCTGATGTGGTAGCACATCGTGAGTGTGTGTTAGAATAGATAGAGAGGAACTAGAAACAGTAAAATCATGCCAAAAAATAGAGCATTAGCTCTGTAGCATTTGTACAGCGGAACATTTTACACATTTAAAGAGAAACAAATCCACTTGGAAAGTTTACAGATTATGAAATATGTATAGGACATTTCTCTTTTTATTGGGTGTGTGTCGCGTGTGTGTGCATGTGTGTGTGCGTGTGTGTGGCTGCACATGTATTTGGAGGTCAGTGACCAATGTCTACTACCTTCCTCAAGTGCTCTTTATTTACTGAATCATGATCTCTTTCTAAACTCAGAACTCACTGGGTTCCACTCAGCTGCCAGCCAGCTTGACTTATGGATACCTTGTTCATGCTTTCTCAGTGCAGGGATTGCAGATGGGAGCCATTTCTACCCAGCATTTATGTTATGTGGGATCTGGGTACCTCAACTTTGGTCCTCAGACTAGAGTGGCAAGTGCTTTCGCCACAGAGCCACCACCCAGGCCCTGAACTTTTCACACAGAAATATCTTGGTTATAACTGGTTGAATGTGATCACGTAGAGACCAAACAATAACAGCGAAAACCTGCACAAACCAAACTGTTCACGATTATCTGCAGAGGGGGTTTTGGGGTAATATGTTGTTGTTGTTAAAAGTATGTTTATTCTTATAGCTAGCTCATAATCTTATCTTAACATTTCCTGCATTCAGTTAGCAGGTTTACTTAAGAGACGATGGCAGCATATCAGTGCAGGGGCTAGGACCAAGCATGGCTTTCTGAAACAGAGTAAATAAAAATGTTAAAACCTTAGTAAATAAAGGGCAGAGTTTTCAGTACCTGACTGAAGATATTTCTGAATGTCCTAACCATTTCTAATAAAAGTAAACAAACTAAAAACTCACCTGTACAACAAAAAAAATTGGTCTATAGAAACTAGCAATGTTCATGAGTATGCACTGTACGACTTCGTTCTGCAATTAGAAACATGCAAATTAGGACAGGTTTGTGTTCAGTGGCTGAGCGTCTGTCTCATGTGCATGACGCCCTGGGTTCTATGCCCAGTACTCTGGGAGAGAAAAACAACAACAACAACAACAACAATAACAACAAAAGGAAACAAAGTAGCAATTGTTACTCCTAACCGTGGACTCCAAAGGCTTCGGTACATCTTGGTACTCTGAAGTACTTTAACCTTCCTGGACGTTATAAAATTACTCAGACCATTAAGAAAGTCTTATTAATTAATTACAAAATAAAAAGAAAACTTCTACATATTTAAAAAAAACTACCTGTGGGCAATTTTTATCGCTATTTTTTCCTTCATACACTTAACTATTTTTCCTATAATGACTAGGCATTACTTTCGTGGCAAAAATGAAATTTTCTTTATGTCAGAGGGGACACACAACTGGGCTTCTGGTCTGACCAGAAGACATGCTTTGGTGTTTTAAAGAGCGCAAAGTTGTGCACGAGGAGGGAAGATGAACGTCAAATCACAAAAGAAATATTCACAGCTAAAAACGGGGCCACCAAAAGGAAACAAACGCAATGGGGAATCACAAGAGGTAAAAACCACAACCAAGATGATTTCCATATCCTGCACATGGGCGATGGGCTAACTCTAATGAGGGAACTGGGTATTGGGAGATTGGCCATTCAGGACAGCCACAGCTGGTGCCACTCTGCTCCCCAGGGACAATATTCTGGATATGACCCCAAAAATATATGTGCGTACACAGCTGATGGCAAATGTACAACGGGCCCAGAGACAGATGCGGCAATGAGAGCTGGGAGTTATGCTGCTTTTCATATATTTCCATTGCCAGGCTCCCAAAGATATACTAAAGTATGTTGGGAGAAAATGGGATGTTTGTTCAATGATATCTGTAATACTCTTTTTTTAGTGTGTGTGTAAGTGGTGTGTATGCATGTGCAGGTGCGTGTGTATGTGTGTCAGCACACACTTAGAGGCCAGGAGCCAATGTTGGATGCATTTCTTACACACACACACACACACACACACACACACACACAGACACACACCATGGCAGCTGAGGTGTTTTACAGAAAGAAAATCTTTTCAGAGCAGGTAGTGTTGTCCTGTAGAGGAGTGTCCTGTTTTCAGGTGGCCACAGTCCCTGCACCTTAAATATTCCCTTAAGGTTGGTCCAGTTACAGGGGTAAGAGGCAGGCTTAGCAGCACATTCTATAATCCCAGTGCTTAGAAGGCTAAGGTGACAGTATAGAGAGTTCCAGGCTAACCTGAGCCATGGTGAGGTCTTTTTCAAACAAGACAAGACAAGACAAGACAAGACAAGACAAGACAAACAAAAAAGATTGAACCCAATAGGACCACAGGGCCTTTGACTTCTTAAAACAGTCAAAGACTAAAGATAGTATGGGTAGTAAAGATTCTATCTTAGTAAAGAGATGCTAGGACAGTCCTGCTGGCTAAGGAGTCCTGGATGGGCCTGAGATGTTGCAGAGGGATCCTCTGAGGAAACAACTGTGTGCTGTACACAAACACAGCAGGAGATGTGTGTACATATATTCATTTGTGTATAAATTAACCACTTAATGCCTATGATAATTGATTCCAGAGCTTGCATGGATACCAAATTCTGAGAATGATCAATTCCCTTATATGAAATAGTATATAATCTGTGTTATCTTCCCACGGGCTTTAATTTTTCTCTGTGTCCCTTATAACTCTAGGTATTATATACCACATTATATTATATATGTATTATATTATGATTATATATTATATATATTATATAATGATATACAAAGAGCCATATTTTTATACTTCTGTTTGAGGAACAATAGGAACACATATATGTTTAGCACAGACATAGTTTGTTTTCTGAACATTTTTCACTTTTTTGATTCATAGTTGTTGAATTTGTGGGAGGGTCTGACTCATGTGTTTGCGTGTGTGCATGTGTGTGTGTGTGAGGGTCTGACTCATGTGTTTGCGTGTGTGCATGTGTGTGTGTGTGTGTGTGTGTGTGTGTGTATGTATGTGTGACAGTACAGTGCTTATTATGTTGTAGATAAAGCATGGCTTCCATAGGCTGGCTGTGGCTTGGTGGGAAGCCCCAGGAAGGCATCTGCATGGACCATTTTATAAGGAGGGCTCAGAGCTCCTCATTCATCTTCATGGCAGCCTCTGGTTGTGTGCAACAATGAGTGCTATGGAGCCTGCTGAAGGGCAACCTCAAGGTCAGTGTTGCTCTGGGTACATGGAAGTGGTTCCTCCTGGGTCCCGTGTCCCGTGTCCCGTATCCTGTATCCTGTGTCCCATATCATGGGTCCTGGATCCTGTTTCCTGTGCCCTGTG
Source organism: Mus musculus (assembly GCF_000001635.26). NCBI lineage: Eukaryota > Metazoa > Chordata > Mammalia > Rodentia > Muridae > Mus > Mus musculus. Next base: position 54,059,571 of record NC_000085.6, read on the forward strand.
TCCTGTGTCTTATGTTCTGTGTCCTGGGTCTTGAGTCCTGTGTCCTGCGTCCTGTATCCTGTGTCCTGTGTCCTGGGCCTTGGGTCCCATGTCCCATGTCCTATGTCATGTATCCTGGGTCCTGTGTCCTGCATCCTGTGTCCTGAGTATTGGGTCCTGTGTCCTGGGCCTTGGGTCCCTTGTCCCATGTCCTATGTCATGTATCCTGGGTCCTGAGTCCTGAGTCCTGGGTCCTGTGTCCTGGGGTCCAGCTCTGGCAAGACCTAGACCTCCTCATGTCCACTGCTGCTCATATGTGGCCAGTTATGGCTGCTTCCATGTTCTCAGTGTTCATCTTAACCCTCTCACTCCCCACTTGCTTCATGCTGTCAGAGCGCATTCTCTGTTGTTATGGTGATCTCTGACCACTGTGACCACGTTCTCCCTTATGTTTTAGTTGTCTAGGCTTTAGGTTTGGCATTTGGTGCTGTCTCATAGGTACCAGTTCCTCTTGATGATGATACTTGCTTAATGACACCAGTGCCCTGCTTTCTGTCCCAGCAACAGTGGTGAAGATCTTGGGAATTCCCCCATTGACCCAGTTTCTGGGCCTTCCTGTAGAAAGTAAGATGATTCATTTGGCTGCTCCCAGCTTTGCAGATGAGGCCTGAGTACCTCCTGTGGCTGGATAAAGGCCATGGGAACCAAATGGAGGCTGCAGAATTCATGTAGCCCTTTTCAGCAGGCTGCACCTCTCAAGTTCTTTACTGGGTAGGACATTTGTTTTTACTTTCCTGTAGGCTTAGAGTTTTCAAAACCTACTTTAGTGAGGGTTCTTAAATGCTTTAATCTCCCTTCTAGCCCACCACCCACCAAAGGTAGTGGGAAGGAAAGGTTAAGAGGGCAAAAGGGGATGTGGACCTGTTTAGAAATAGTTTTTTTTTTTTTTTTTTTTTTTTTTTGGGGGGGGGATTCCAAGCTTCATTGTCAGGATATCTGCAGTTCAGCTCACATGAATCAGCATCAGTAGCTCGAACATCCTTCACTGATCAGCAATGGCCATTCGGTCCAGAAAAATCTTCTTCCAAAATCTTCCCTGCTCTTCAGAAGCTGCAAGGAGCCACCGGATATCATGAGACTTTTTTTTTGTTGCATTTCCCTCTACGAAGTCACAATGAGTGATGGTCAGCAGAGAAAGCTTGTAGTCAGCGAAGACCAACATCGGTGGAGCCCAACAAAGACCAGCAAAGAGTGACAAGGTGAACCAACGCCACAGCAGCATCCACTGTCTGTTGGGTTATACTTAGACCCTTTCCAGACATCACAGGCTCTCTCAAGCATCTGCTCCAGCAGAACACCACATGCCTCCTTTCCAGGAAGCTTCCAGAAAACACCACATGTCTGTTCCCAGCAAAGCATCCCTCCACATCTCTACTTCAGCAAAATGTCCTCTGATAAGACAGTCTCCAGTAAAACGTCGCACGACAAAACCGAGTCACCTTTGGAGGAATCCAGAAGATCGTGAGTGGATCCCAGACACTGGATGGCAAAGAAAAACCTTTATGACTCAACATCCACTACAGCAGAAGCCTTCAAAAGCCTCCTCTTCCCCCTTAGATGAACTCTGGCTGAGCCAAGATCTTACTGTCTTCGGCACAGAGAGAAGAATTGGAGGCCTACGTGAAAAATCCCAGTAGCCCTGCCTCTTGCTAGGCAAGTTAACTTGAGAATCTCGGTTCTCAGTGTCCCCCTACGTGAAATGGGTTCTGGAGTGTGACCTATTGATCGGGTCTCTCCATACACAGATGCACACTCTTCTAAGCCGGATTCTTTACAAAGTGAAAGAACAGGAATCTGAAACCCGATTGACTAAAGTTCAAGCTCTTAAAGAGATTTAGACTGCCCAGCATCTATATTGGCTTCCACAAACGTCCCATTTCTCCTCTTTCTAAGGCTCTTTCTTTTTCTTTCTTTCTTTTCCTTTTTTAAAAATTAGATATTTTCTTTATTTATATTTCAAATGCTATCCTGAAAGTTCCCTATACCCTCCCCCCTGCTCCTCTACCCACCCACTCCCACTTCTTGGCCCTGGCATTCCCCTGTACTAGGGCATATAAAGTTTGCAAGACCTGTGACAAACACAGACACTATCAAACCAACACTCTCTTCCCAATGATGGCCGACTGGGCTATCCTCTGCTACATATGCAGCTACAGACACGAGCTCTGGGGGTACTGGTTAGTTCATAATGTTGTTCTACCTATCGGGTTGTAGACCCCTTCAGCTCCTTGGGTACTTTCTCTTGCTCCTCCATTGGGGGCCCTGTGTTCCATCCTATAGATGACTGTGAGCCTCCACTTCTGTATCTACTTGACACTACCGAGAAAAGATATTCCTTCATTTATTTTGAAGTCTCTCTTTAGAAAATTAAAAATATGTTTTATTTAAAAAAAAAAACAGAAATTGTATTTCACTTTCTTTATATCCACAGTTTTTCTTCAGTACTTCTAGAAACTGCCCACAGCGGAAACAGGTAAAAATAGTAAGATGGCTCTGACTTCCCTCTGTATTGCATCAAGGTCATGCATATGATGGAGATGATGTGAAAATTGTTATAAGGCCCGTGGTGCACAGCTATGGTTTGCCTATCAAGCATATTTCTTGTATAACAACACCATTTCGTGTGTGTGTGTGTGTGTGTGTGTGTGTTCAGACTGTTGAGGTTCATCTCGATTGTTGACTTAGTTGGAATGAGAGATAGCTAGGAAATCAGTTTAAAAAAAAAAAAAAACCAAACCCATCTCTGGTTGTGCTGTCACAATATTTCCAGAGACTAAACCATGAGGGTTCCGTCCCAATATTTATGGATAAATTCAAAATCGATGCATATCATTGGTTGGTGGGACTGTAGAGGGCAGGCTCTTGTGGGAGAAAGAGAGTTGTTTAGGGAATGTCCTCGAAGGATATTCGAGGACACTCCTGCTACTGCTCCCTGCTTCCAGGTTACCATGGGCTGAGCAATGCTTGTCCTCTGTGCCCTCTCTGCCACAGTGATGCCCCGCCACAGCCTGAAATCGAGTCAGCACGCTATGTGCTACAAACTCTGAAGCCATGGTCTAAAGCAAGCCTTTCTTCCTTTAAGTTTTTATCAGGTGATTCACACAGTGAAAAGAGTTGAAAGTTCTGACAAACACAGACACTATCCAACCAACACTTGCAGTCCCTGAATTTGGGAAGGGCTTCATGGCAGCCTGAGAAGCTAAATCCAGGCTGGTAGCTAGTGAGGTCCCAACCCTGACCTCAGTGATTAGGCAATGAAATGCCAAAGCCTGACAGGGATTGTCAGGAGAGAGAGCTGCTGCTCTTTGCTACTGTCTGTGTTGAGCATACCCACCATCGGAGGCCATCATGGGAGATGATAGAACTCAGGCAGAGGAAAGAAACACATTTTAATGATAGTGCGGAGCCCTAAGTCTGATTGTATGTGAAGTGGGACCTATCCCTAATTTAAAAGGGTTTGTGAGATGGTGACTTCCCTGTCTTTTACTTGAGCTGATCTAAATTAGGTCCCCAGTCACTTGCAACCAAGAAAGCTCCGGCAGATATTGCCCCATTGTTACTAATCAGCTGGGGTCTGTTTGCTCTGCTCAAACACTGTGACCAGCTGGGAAGAGTCTCCTTCACTGTGGGCAGACCCATGTCTCTGAAAGCCCAAGGCTTATGGGCTGATAGACCCTGAGGCTTACAGTTCTGAGACCTTAGGGCTAGAGGCTCATGGCCTCAGGCTCAATAGATCAGGGACTTTGGCTCTATGTTCTCATATAGGAGGTTCTGATTTCTGGTTGCCTGGCCCTTCCAGCTAGTGTAGTTTTCTGTTCTCAGCAGCAAACAGTAGTGTTGGCAGTCGGGGATAGCTAATGCTATGGTACCTAGGCCTCCAGTATCAGATCATGGCTCCTATTACTGCTCCTGTTATAGTTTTCGGTCCCTAGGGCTTGCCAAGCCCTTTATAACTCTTCTAGCAGCTAGGGACCTGAGTCTCTCATCTTTGGCACTTTATAACAGTTTGTCTTCTCTATACATCCGCTACCCGTTATCTCTGCCCACTCTGCTCCCCACCACGTCTGCCCTTGCCTGCCTTCTGGAACTCATTAGCACTTTTTGGAGAGTCTTAGGTGTTTGCTCAATTGCCTCTGGTTCTTATATTGTGATCAACTTGCTACACTAAGGTCTTTGAACATATCTGCAGCACATCAGTCCAAGATCAAACATGCTAGCCTCTATCAGTCATAAGGGGCGGGGGTATTTGATGCAGTTATTTAATACAATTCAGGAGGAACTTGCAGCCATCCACCAATTCCTGGATTGTGTAGGGGACAGAAGATCTTTAGTCATCTGGGTCTTCAGGGTCTTCAGTTCCCAGGCTCAGTGTATAGCTTCCTGTATTTCTGCAGAGACAGAATAGCAGTTCTCACAGATGGTTCCTGATTCCCAAAACTGGTCTAACACTTATAATCATTAGAAAAATGGCTGAAGTCAGGCGTGGTGGCGCACGCCTTTAATCCCAGCACTCGGGAGGCAGAGGCAGGTGGATTTCTGAGTTCTAGGCCAGCCTGGTCTACAAAGTGAGTTTCAGGACAGCCAGGGCTACACAGAGAAACCCTGTCTCGAAAAACAAAACAAAACAAAACAAAACAAGACAAGACAAAACAAAAATGGCTTAAAGAATGCCCGTATTAAAAAAAAAAGAAATAGAAAAAGAATGCCCATATCTGAACAGGACTTATGGCTTCCTAGTGATTGGTTTCATGGTAAAATCTAGAAACGGGTTCAAGGTTGTTGAAATAAGTTTGGGAGCACCCTTCCATCGTGTTGTAAAGCAGACTAGATGAGCTGGTAACATGTGTCACTGTAGCTGCCAGCTTTCTGCAGGTGTGTTTTGTCTCTTGGCATGCCTAGAGAAAATTGGCTTTCAAAACTGTGGCATAACGATTGGCTAGCACATCCTCTCCTGCCAGTAATTCCCTTGGGTTGTCTGTGTGGGTCTTGAGGTTTTTGCAAAAGTGAAGAATCTTTGTGGTTCTGAGTGTGAGCCCTGGGATCTGCAGACTGTGTTCCGTATTAAGCTGTGCAGCTCAAGAGAGAGTCACATCCGGGTCACATCCTGGGGATGTGGGATGTCACCGACCTGCACAGCGCCTAAGAGGAGAAGCTCAGGACCCTCTTCTCACTGTATTATTGTTTGATATTTTTTCTTTTCCTCTATCTCTGACTTCCCTTTTTTGTCTAAAAACCCATCTCCCTCTCCAACTGAAGTCTAGTATGGCACCTTATTAGGTGTTTGCTATGGACTTGTTGACCTTAGGGTAGATTTGGGTAGCCAGTGGGTTTGAGGCAAGGAAAAGTCTAAAATCAGAAATTAGGCTTAAAAGAACGGAAAAGATTCCAAGAAAAGATGCTGGAGCCCCATGAGTGTTTATGGCTCCATGGACCCTCAGCCAGGATGATCTTGGCTTCACACCTTGAGTTGGGGACTCAAACAGAGGTAACCACAATCCCCTACTCAAGAGAAATGCCATGGTACCCCGAGGTGCTCCCCCGGGCTATCCTGGCAGGTGGTCTGTGTTCTGACCCACAGAGAACGGAAGACTTGGAGTTATGGTAGAGGGACATGCCAGAGTCCTTCCAGTGTGCATATCAAGGGCACCTAGGTTTGGTCCACGACTCCCTCCCACTGTCTGCCATCTTACTGAATCTTGTGGATGCAGCAGTCTTATGTTCCAGCCCTGTTCCCAAAGAGCTACACTGGCCTGGGTCTCTACCCCGACTCCTTTCTCTTTAGCCTAACTACTACCCACCCCCAGGAGCCATAGTCCTGGGGACACTGGCATCATGATCTGTTATTGATCAAGAAGGAAGCTGATGAAGAAGCTGATGAAGAAGGGCTCAGAGCTGTCAGATGAACAGCTCTGTTCCTTTGCCCAACCCAGAGATGACCTTGGAGAACTGGGGGACTGGGGTCCATTGTATGCTGGATTTCCAGATGCGCTCTGTGTGTGTGTGTGTGTGTGTGTGTGTGTGTGTGTGTATACAAAGTCAGGAGAGGGAGGGAGGGAGATAGAGAAGGGGGAAGGAGGGAGAGAAGGAGGAGGGAGAGAGAGATTGCTAAGACTGCACAGGAAGAGAGGACCAACCACAGTGGACAGTCACTGAAAGCATTTTCTCTTCACTGCCCTTGCCTGTAGTCTGTGAGCTTAGGAGCAGAAGTTAAGCGCTGAGGAGCCACCAGAGGGTATATAGTGAGGAAAAGAAGCCAATATCACTGGGTATCACTGTAGCCCATTCAGAAAGGAGGGCCTGGATCATGAGCAAAGCTCCTGGGTCCATGAAATAGGCAGCGATCTTCCTTTCATACATTATCAGTATGATGACATCACCTCCCCATTCACAGCCTCAGCTTATTCATCTGGGAAATGGGTATCCTGCCTCCCCTTCCTTGAGTGAGTCTAAGGAGGAGGGTGTACCATGGAAACAGTCTGTGTCTTGCCATGGAAATGATAGAACAAAAGGCATATATACTAAAGTGCTGTGGGTCTGCACAGGTACGGGAGAGACAGGAAGGCCACTCTGAGGAGACTGATTCGATCCACTCCACAGTGGTGAACCCTGGTTCTGCCTTGAGCCAGAAGAAACCAGGTGTTCAGCATGATTTTATGGTGACGACTGTCAGAGCAGTTGGCATGGATGGAAAACCCAGATGAGGGCACAAGTCCCATGGGCCCCAGGCTTGTTCAGTGTCTTCTCCCTGGTTCCCTGACTGGTCCCAGACTACAGCGGAAGTGATAGGCTCTTGGGCTTCCAGATGTGACTTATTTATGGAGGTGGCATTTGGGCACATGGGAGGGAACCTCGCCCTCTGGCATTGTCTCTGTTTCCACCACCCCCTTGGTGGTGCATGGTGCAGCTAATGAGAAAGAACAACAGGCCTTGCTTGCATGACCTAATATAGCCTGGCATTCAAGCTCGGACCAGGGCGCAAGTGGAGGCTGGTAACTGAAACCCCAGAATGATGATGGCAGAGAGCCCCGCTGCAATCCTGAAGTCAGGCCACACCCCAGGGAGATGGGCAGAGGCCTCTGGGGTCTCTCTCAAGTTTCCCAGATTGGGCGGGATTGAGTCCTGGCCAAGGGCACCCTCTGCAGACCCTGCTCTACTTACCCAGGCAGGCCAACATCGGGTGGGCTGGTCCACTGAGCTCTTGCAGGACAGTGGTGAGTCAGTGTCACGAGAGCTGTGCTTCTCAACTTATGGGTCATGACCCCTTTAGGGGTCAAATGGCCCTTTAGCAGGTGTCACCTAAGGCCATCCCCATATCAGATATTTACACTATGATTTGTAACAGTAGCAAAATGACAGTTACAAAGTAGCAACAGAAACAGTTTTACTGCTAGGGGTCACCACAACATGAGGAACAGTATTAAAGGGTCACAGCATGAGGAAGAAAAGTTGAGAGCCACTGCTCTAGCGGCTGTTAAGTGTCACCTCTCTGAACTCGGAGAGTGGTTTGCGCATTAAAAGCCCCAGATCCTAGAAACTGTTTCATGGCAGTGAGAACCGGTATGGGTAGCAACTGTACTTCACCTCTAACACTCTTATCTCATTATACTTCATCAACCCCGCTAATGGTACCCTATCCCACCCCATTGTCCTCCCCACAACCCTACTGCGCCTCATTAACCCCCGTGCCCTGTATCTGCCCCTCTCAGAAGTACAGTGAGTGGTCTGGACTGCACCAAGTGTCATTCAAATCTGTAGTGTTACCATGTGGCAGAGCTGGGACTTGAACCCAAGTCCTTTGGCCTAGCCTGTGTTTCTCTACTTGCTCCACGCTGGTCTTTTCAACGGCTTACCCCACATTTTCCCCTGGGTAAAAGTGATGGTAAAGAATAAGAAAGAGGGCCGATGAGATGGCTTAGCTGTGAAGAGCACTGACTGCTCTTCCGGAGGTCATGAGTTCAAATCCCAGCAACCACATGGTGGCTCACAGCTGGAGCAAGTGGGGCTGGAGCCAGAGGAAGAAGGGAACTGGAAGTGGGGTGTGGGGAAGAATGAGAGGGAAAAGATGAGATCTGATCAATCTTGGAGGAACCTAGAAATGAGACCCTTTAGTCTGTCACAGGTCTGTGGGATCCTGCCAGAGCAAAGACCTCCCCAGATGGCCCTGGGAAAACACAGAGGCTCACATATTGCTTGGTACCACCTACACGCAGTGCTGGACAATAGCTAGAGGGTGTGGCTTGAGAGGATCACTTTTTTTTGTTTTGTTTTTGATTTTTGTTTTTTGTTTGTTTTTTTGAGTCAGGGGTTCTCTGTATAGCCCTGGCTGTCCTGGAACTCACTTTGTAGACCAGGCTGGCCTCGAACTCAGATAATCCACCTGCCTCTGCCTCCTGAGTTTTGGGATTAAAGGCGTGAACTACCACGCCCGGTGAGAGGATCACTCTTGTCTCTCCCTCCCCTGCTGCTACCGCACCCGCACCCGCACCCGCACCTGTACCCCTCGGCAGAGCCTGCCGAAGGGCACTCATTATGCTCCCAGAGCCCTCTGGCTGGAGCACTTGTCCTGAGACTGGTTGACTTAACCTCCCTTTGTGTTTCTTTGATAAACTGAGTCCCAGGAGGGCTGCGCTCCTCCATGGCACAAGCCTGACTCCCATCGTTCAGAAAGGGCCCAGGGAACACTTCCTTAGTGAATGCATGAAGGAATTGATGGATGAGTCACTAATGAGCCTCCAGGACCACTGGGGCTCGGCGGTACTTAGAATTCTCAGGCATAGACAGATCTAGAGGGGATTTCACACTAGCAAAGGTGGCTATCTCAGACACCTCCTCCCCGCTGCAAACTCTCCTCTGGTGGTGAGGGCCTTTGGGGAGAAAGTTTGAGAAAGGTAGCCTTGAAAATGGCTGGAACTCAGGACCTGGGCAACTCAGCCTGAGCAGGCGCGGGGTGGGCATGCGCATTCCTTCTCCTTGCTCCCAGTTCCAGAACAGCAGTGGGTCAGGATGCCTGCTCCTGAGTGGCCCATGGCTGTTGTAAAACATGTATTGCCGCCACACCCTGAAGCACTACTCCAGGCTCGTGAACAGCCTCACTCTATTTTTCGTCCAATTAGAAAAAAAGAGCTATCTCCTTTCCCCCACCAGACAATTCATGGTTGACCTCTGCTCTGAAACTCCGTGCTCCCTTTAACTTAGTGGCCTCAGCCAGCTACAGGGTGGGGCCCACTGTCTCTGTCTGTTCTCATAGTTAATGTCACTGTTCATATGGGAGAGCCATAGCTTGTCCCCATTTGTGGGCCTGGAGAACTTGATTTTGTTGTGTGGGGATGAAATTGTGTAGCGCCTGACATTAATAAAAGATCGAGGTTCCAGGAAGCTGAACTGGACGTGGCTGGGGATCCACAACTGTCGCATGTGAATTTCAACTGGCCTTGGGGGTGATCCTGATACATCAGACTTGGCATTGCTGTACCCAGCCACCAGGCAGAAATGGAGCAATGGAAGGGGCATGGTTTATCTTGACTCATGGTTTCAGAGGGCTTGAACCACAGGTCCTAGGCCCCATGTCCTGAGGCAGAACATGATGACATCAATAACTTGTGGCAGAGGAGGCTGTTTACCTCACGGTGTGCAGAAAACAGACAGCAAAGAAGGGATGGGGACCAAGTCTAACGTCATCTATTTCTCTTTAGACTTTTATTTTATGTGTACGAGGGGTTCTTTTGGAATGTATGTCTATGTACCAGCTGCACACTGGTGTCTGCAGCGGGCAGAAAATGGCATTAGACTGGAGTTACAGACTATTGTGACCCCACCATGTGGGTGACAGGAATCAAACCCAGGTCCTCTGAAAGCACCCAGTGTTCTTAGTCACTGAGTCATTTCTTCAGCCTCGGGCAAGTCTAAATTCAAAGCCATGCTTCCAGTGACTTCCTCTAGCTAGATCCTCTCTCTCAAAGCTTCCAACGCCATCTGAAGTAGCACCCCTAGCTGTCGATCAGGCGTTGAACACGTGAGCCTGTTAGGGAACAGTTCATATACATACTATACAACACTGGCTGATGTAGTGCTTCCTCCCACAGTGCAAACCTCACAAGCTTCCTGATGCCTGATGGGAGTATGTGGTAACTCCAGACCTCTTGTTCTCCCCAAAGGCTAGGAGGACCATCTGAGGGGATGGCTAGCCCTATCACCTAGATACCAGGAGCTGGTAAGCCACAGCTCAAGTGACAGTCTGTGCTAAGCCCTTGCCTTAGGGTTAACATTGCTGTGATAAAACACCGTGATCAACAGCAACTTGGGGAGGATAGGTAGGGTCTATTTCAGCTTCTAGTTACATCACAGTCCACAACAGAGGGAAGTCGGGGCAGGAACTCAAACAGAGTAGGAAGCTGTATGCAGGAGCTGACGCAGAAGTCATGGAGGAGTGCTGCTTTCTCGCTTGCTCTTCATAGTCTGCTCAGCCTCCTTTTGAATAGCACCCATGACCACCAGTCAAGGGGTGGCACCACCCACAGTGAGCTGCATCCTTCCTCGTTAATTATCAATCAATAAAACGTACCATGATCTTCCCCAGAGGCCAGTCTGATAGAAGCATTTTTTTTTTTTTTCACAATTGAGGTTCCCTCTTCCCAAATGAGTTGTGCTTATGTCAAGTTGACCTAAGCCCGGCTGTGTGCTGTGGGCCTCTTTCCCTCTGTGGTTCTTCCTGCAGTAACTCCTCCCCCAAAGCCTGCAGTTACTGCAACAGTCCCCATTTTACAAAGAGGGAAACTGAGGTGGGGGTTAAAAACTCAGTCTTCCATTGACTAGAGACCCTGCCCTGGTCTTGAAGGATTTCCTTCCTGTAGTTGTGTCTGAAGGCCACACTGATAAGATCTTTCCTCAATGGTAGGGTCCTTGTGAGGTTTCCTTTGGGAGCCAAGGAATGTCAGGCCTCACAGATGATGGCGGGTGTCATAAGTGGGAGCCGCCTCCTTCCTCCGACTTGGTGCCAGGTTCAGACTCTTTTATGGCCATAACTACTTGGAGCTTTGCACAGGAGATCAAATAGCAAACAGGTAGCTATCTGTGGCACCCTGCCAGGGAAGGAGGGGTAGTTACTGGAGGGAACGCCTTCACCCAGCTCCATGCAAGCTGGGATTTAGTGATGATGACCCATCCACCCCCCACAAGCCTGATAGTGATTTCCTTCTGCTCTCTCAGGTGGGGCTGAGACAGAAGAAGGAAGTCCAGGCCTGCACAGAGGTCAAACCCAGAGAACGGAGGATCAAAAGGTGCTGGTGGTGTTTGCTTGTCCCAGTGCCTGCCAGAAGCTGGGTGGAAGCAGCAGGAATACAGAGCTGTGTTTTTTTTTTTTTCTATGGCTTTAGGCCCTGGCTGTCATTCTGGACTCACTAGCTGGGGTAGGATAGTAGGAGATTCTCAGCTCTTTCCCAGCTAGGACACAACTCATGTTGGTGGGGTAGACCAGGAGTATGTCTCCCCATCCCTTTAGGAATCCCAGCTTGATTTCTTGTCTGCATCAGATTGCACCTTTCCTTTCGTGCAGGTATTGGTGGGAAGCGGAAGGCCAACACTGTGGTGGGTGAGCCTTGAAACTTATATTTTCCAGGGTGTGGTGGAGAGACTGTGACGGAGTGAGTCTTTTGAATTGGAGTGAATTTAATCCGAAGTTCCCTCCCTCCCCCCTGTATCTATTTTGAATTCGACTTCTTTGGAACCTTTACACGAATCTTACGTTGTTTAGTTTAGACTAATGTCAATATTGGCTTTGTTTCCCTGGGGCAAAGATAGAAAACAGCCTTCATTTTGTGTGCTATCTTAAAAGTGGTGGCCACCTTGGATGAAATCTGTGACTAGACTCAACAGAAAATCGTGCTACCTCTGATCAGCAATGCCTGCCCCACTGGGAGATAAAAGTGAAGATGCCCACACTGTCCTCTGGGGAAATGAGTTCAATTCCCTCCTTCCTACCTATCCAGTTTGTGGTCAGTAAATGTCTAAAATACATATGTGTTCTCTTTTCTAGGGGCCCAGTATCTATCATACTGCCTTATTCCTTCCACAGTGGGCTAGCCTCTACTCAGCTTCTAAAGTGGATTTCCTATAACAAGGACACAATCCACAATCCTGTAGCCCAGCTTATGTATGTAGCCCTTCAAGGTTTGGATCCCTCAGCCCCCTCGTCCCTGTTCTTCCCTTCTTTTGTCAACAGTACTTCAGCACATATACCTTAGAGTCCCTTTCTCATGGCACCCTGGATTCCGTGCTGCTTTCTACCCTTTGACACTGGAGGTGTGGGTTCTGGCATCTGAAACATCTCTCCCAGTTTCCTTTCATGTAAGACCCAGCATCACTTCCTTGGTGGGGGTCTTTGTTTCTGTCTCGAGGTCATCTGCACCTGTATCATCAGTTTCCTTGGGAATTTTGTTTATGTCTCCGTCGTTGCCCGTGGCCCTACAGACAGAAAAGTAAAGACACGGGGAGCCATTTCCCATTAAGTCATCAACCAGTAGAAGGCAGGGGTGGTGCGTAACACCGTAGCCTGGCAGGTCCTCTGGCTCTCTGACAGGGGACACTCAAGGTTTCCTCGGAATCCCTGTGAAGATGAACAAACCTCAGGAAACATTGTAAACTGTCTTGAAAAACATTTTATATTAGAGTTTCATTTTAGATCCTGGACTGACCTGAGACTTTCTGTGTAGCATTGGTTAGTTTCCAGTTTGTCAGTCCTCTTGCCACTGCTTCCCAAGTGCTGGGATTACAGGTGTGTGCCACCACACCCCAGACTTAAGTGGCTCGAAGTTTGGTTCCAGCTTGCCACAGAGGTGGCACTCAGCTGTAACGAAAGCAGAGGACCAGGTGACTGAAAGTTCCTCAGAAACCTCAGGAGGCCAGGGTGAAACAATGTTGCTTTCTGAGTTGAGCCGGCTTCTCCAGGTAGGAAGCCTAGGGTGGGGACAGTGGAATTGAGCCAGGCAGTGTTCTGGAGGGCAACGTTGAGGTGGAAGTAGAGCAGAGGTTAGAGACGATCTGTTGCTGGGGGGCTGTGGGGGGAGGGGGCACAGATGGCTTCACAGAACAGCTCAAGTTGGGTCTTGAAGGAAGGGTGGGGAGGCTGTTCCTGGCATGGGCCACACCTAGCCTTCAGAGAAGAATCTTGTATATATTCCTCAGTCAAGTCCTTAGCCATAGGAGGGATCACTGGGCTTCTCTTTTTCTCCTCCCTTAGTGACCGTTGGCTGTGTGATACAGGACATCATCTGGTGATGATTGAAGCCAGAGTTTTCTCGGGGACTTGGCTCCAGTCCTGTCTTATCCTTCTAGCTTACCAGCTGAAAGCGCAGGGCAGGAGGGAGGCTCTGGCCAAATGTCTGAGAACAAGTGTGTAATGTATGGAGACTAGAAGCTTATTTGGCTTATGGCTCTGGAAGTTGGGGAACTCAAGAATGTGAAAGAAGTGGTGTTTGGCCTCCAAGGGCCTTCCTTGGGAACATATTTTTAAAAAACTCTTTGAGAAGTTTACAACAGCATTCAATGCATTTTGATCATATTCATACTCACCCCTTCCACTCCCACCCTTTATACCCCATTTCCTTCTAACTTTGTGTCTTTTCTCATTTTTCAAATAACCCACCGAGTCCAATTGGATGTGTGCATCTGCGGGAGCATGGCCACACCCTCGAAGGGACTGGCATCTCCCTGGAGCCCTCTTCCTCATGGACTGTGGTGGGAGGGATGGTGTGGCCAGCTAGAGTTTTCTTTCATAACAAAAGCAGTCCTATAATAACCTACGAAGCCACCAGTGATGAGTGGATGAATTCAGGGAAGAGCCCAGTCATTCCTCCAAAGGTCTCAGCTCTCAGTACTGCGTTGTCAACTCTCAGCACTGCGTTGGAGGTGAAGAGCCTATATATGAACTCTCCGGGAACCATGGTAGAGCATAACCCTTCCTTGTGAAGGTACCATAGTAGCCCAATATCTATCTCATAACTACGTGGGTCAAACAGAGGGTTTGTACACAGAGAAGGAAGGGGAATCATGACCACGCCCCCAAGAACTAACATGCAGAGAGGAGAAGGAGCTCAGGCTACCCCAAGTATCCCCAGGAACTGTCTGTCTCTCCTCAACAGCAGATCTGAATTAGATACTTCACAGGGGTGAAGAAATTCAATCCACCGCCTTGGGCGCTAAGCACCTCCTCCCTGGAGGAAGGAGGCGTTCCCACAGCATCTCCTGTATGGAAGCAGGAGTGTTTTGTCTTACCACCTACCCTACTCTGGTCTAACTGAGACTATTCTGGGCCCCTGACACAAACCTTGGTGTGCACTTCCTCTGCATGCTCAGGGTTCGCTGGAGAGATGAGACCAATAGTTGAGCGTCAACAGCTGCTTTGGATAAAATCTCAGTAGATATACTGATAACTACAGCTGCAGTGAAACACTGTGACCAAAGGCAACTCAGGAGGAAAGTGTTTACTGCACTCACAATTCCAGATGATAGTTTATCATCAAAAGAAGTGAGGGCAGGGACTCAGAGGCAGGAGTCAATGTAAAGACCACAGAGGAGTTCTACTTACTGCCTTACTCCCCATGGCTCCCAGCCTGCTTTCTTATAGCTCCCAGGACCTCCAGCCAAGTGATGGCACCATTACAGTGGGCTGGGCTCTCCCCCATCAATTGCTAGTTAAGAAAATACCCTACAGGCTTGCCTATAGCCCTCCTTTATTGCAGGCACTGTCTCATTTGAGGCTCCCTCCTCTCAGTTGATTCTTGCTGTATTGACATGAGCCCAGCCAGGACGCATGTCCTCATCAAACCATGCAAAAGAAGTTTCTGCTCAACATTAAGTTTTGCCAGAGCCGAGTTCTTTAGTTATGCTGTCAAACTTGGCCGCCCATGGGAATATAATGTAAGCCGCACACCTCATTTTAAATTTTCTAGTAGCATTTAAAAATATAAAAAAAGAAACAAGTGAACTACATATGACATATTTTATTTTATCCAAGCTCTCCAAAATCCTCTCATTCCAATCTATCATAACAGTATTTTACTTAAATTTCCTTGTCACTATAACAAAACATATGGCAAAAGCAACTCTAGGTTCCTATGGCCTTACAGCGTCAGAGGTGTTGGCCCCTTATGGGAAGGCACGTGAGAGCAGAGCAGTTTCCATCCTGATGGCCAGGAAGCAGAATAAGGGGATGTCAACACTAGGTTCTCAGACACCAGCTATGATACAATGACACAGGGCTGGGGACATAGCTGAGTGATACAACCTTAGCTTAGCAAGTGCAAGTCCAAGGTCAATCCCAGCTCAACAAATCAAGCAAGAAAACAGAAACAAGGCAGAGTCACATAGCTCTGATCTCCTCGGGGGCTGTTTTAGTCATCTGGTTTGGGTCAGGGGAAGTGGGTTTATTTGAATTCCAAAGGATCTGTTGAGGACTGATACACTGTTCTATAATAAGCACAAGCTATAGTATTGCTGCTTGATTTCACAGGTGAAGACAGGAAGACCTAAAGATACCAGGCACAGCAGTGGACGAAATGATTGGTTGGGTCAGGGACCGTGTCACTCGAGGATAAAGGCCAAGAAGAGAGTATGCAGGACATCCCGTGTGGCGTCTATCATTTGGCTAATTTCTGTTGTGAGCAAATCTGGGTTTTATTATGTTCTAGAAGGGATGGTGTTCAGAGAAAAGAGCCCTAGCCTTGCTCCCCTCCTTCCCTTGCAGTTAGTATCCCCTGCCATTCAGAAAGCCATCAGTGAAGCTGTTGTGTGCGAGCCGCGTATGTCCTCAGTTCCTGGTGGTATTGATGGGTGGCTCCTCAACACAGACAAAATAGGGGAGGTCTTCTTTCTGAGGGCTGCTGGGCCTAACGGGGTCTCACTCCTAATCCTTCAGGGCCCGTCTCCTTGTAGCCCTTGCTTAACATATTTCCCCTTTTTTTCTGCTTTGAAAGCAGATCCAAGAATTTATTCGTCTGTTTAATCATCTAAAATATATTGAGCACCAACTGTTTGCTGGGCACTTGTTCCACCGAGGTGAGCAGAGTAAATAAGACCCTGCATCTATGAGCCTCTTGTTCAAGAGAGCGAACGGTTAATCAAAGATACACACAAACGTGCGATTTCAGCGTCACCTCTGCCCGCCCGGTGAGTGCGCTATCAGAGGGAAGTCCAGCTGATTTGACACGGGATAAATGTTTTAAATTGGTAATTGGTGTCCCTAAGGTTTCCAGGGAGTGTTTCTGAGAGCCGGTAGGGTGAAGAACCATCATGGAAGATGAATCCTGGAGGTAGCGGCATCTGGGTATCCCGCAGTTTCCTGTTTCTGGAATCACATAGGGACATTTTGATACCCAAATGAAAAGGTGCTGCTTTCATTTCATTTCATTTCATTTCATTTCATTTCATGCATAACACCCAGCAGTTAGTTGTCTTTGATCCTTTCCACTTGAACAGTTCCCAACCTCAGTACTGGATCTGAAATAGGAGGTGGATAAGTGAGACGGCAGGACACTGTCCTTCCACACTGTTTAGTAAGCCGTGAAAGAAGTTGAAAACATAGCATCAAAATTTAAAAGTTCTAATGTTGGAGTAGGTAAAATATTCACATGATTCCCACAAAAATGCTTAGAAGCTTGGAACATAGCTCGGGCGGTCGGTTGCCTTGGAAGCATGAGAACAAGAATTTCACCCCAGAGCCCGAGCGAAAAGTCAGGTGTGTGTGGGGGTGGGGTGGGGTGGGGTGGGACATGCACTCGGAATTCCAGCTGGGAGAGGTAGAGACAGGCAGACCCCTGGGGTTTGCTGGCCAGTCAACCTCCCACACCCAGAGAGAGAGAGAGAGAGACCTCTGTGGGTGAACCATAAGCACTGAAGGGTTCTAAATGAGACTCCAGTTGGCCCAGCGTCCCTCAGAGAGAGGCTCTCCCCCATCTTGGCTATGTTATTATGTCTGTAGTGGAATGACATTTAAGTTTGACCTCTGGCTTCCACACATGTGTATATGTAGGCACATATGTACACCTGTATTTTATAACACACAATCACCTTCTCTTGGAACAAGGCAATGCTCAAGAAGATTTAGAGTTAAAAAAAATATTTCCCCCATCCAATTTCCCCTCCATGTATCCACTGCCTCACAGAGTCAAAAGGAAAACATTTTTATCTGTTCATTTAGTTTCTTTTGAAAAGGCAAGTAAATAAAGAGAAAGATCCCCTGTTTTTAGTATACAAAGGATGGTTATAAGCACTGGCCCCCACTTTCCTTTAAATCCTACGTATCTTGGAGTGCTTTTTGTGTGCGTGCACAAAAGCTTCCCCATTCTTTGGTTTTCCAAGCAGCTGTGCACCTCTTTGTTTTGTGGGTGAGCCTAAGCCGATAATTTATTTCACTATCCTGGTTAATGAACACTTGTCTGTTTTCTAACCTCTGCTGTAATAAATTACACTGTAGCAAATCACTTTGTAAACATGAAGCTTAAGTCGTTGACAAGTCTCTCCTCGGGAGGTTCTCAGAACGGGATTGCGGGATGGAGGTCTATGTGTGCATTGCCATGTGGAGAGATGTCACTAGCCTGCACTCTGTGGGGTTTTCCAGCTGCCAGAGAGGGCTGTTCAATTTTAGCCCTCGGCTGACTTGCTAGCCACAAGACACAATGTATTTCTGTGTCTGTTTCCTTTTGCATCTTGCTTATTAGGAACATAGCAGCATCTTTCCATAGCTTAAAGAGTCACTTACCAATTTCTTTTCTATTTGTTCATTTGTATCGTTTTCCTGTCCTTCGTTGTAAAAGTTTGCACACCTTGGCGAGATCAGCTCCCAGTCTGTGAAATGGCTTAGACAGATTCCCCCTGGATTTTTCTTGTTATTTTACTTTTTTTTTTTTTTGGTATGTGTGCATGTGTACACATATGAGAGTGAGGCCTTGGGTGCTACTCCTCAGCCATCAGCTACTTTGTTTTTTTGATCGGCAAGGGCTTCTTATGTTTTCTGAGGTGCCTGCAACTTACCAAGTAAGACATGAGGCCGACTGGCCTGTGAGTCCCAGGATCTGCCTGTCCCCACCCCTTCAGCCTTGGGATTAGAAGTGTATCCCATTCTATCCAGCTTTAGCATTTTAATGACTAAGCCCAGAAGTTTTCATTTTTATCAGTCAAAACAATCTATGTTTTATTTTTTATGACTTCTGTAATTTGAGCCTCAGAGATGGTAATCGTGGCCCGACAGGAGTTCTACAGTTTTCTTCCAGTCTTTCACAGTCCCTAGCATTTTGGTTCTAAAGCTCTGGTCCCTTTGGAGTTTATCTTGATCTGTGGACCCTACCTTGTCTTTTATCTAGATGGTCACCCAGATAGACCTCTATGCTTATTGGTTCCTCCACATTCCCCTCCTCTGACGTGGGAGGCCACATTCACCACATGCCCAGACCCCCACACAGCCGGCTCTGTTTCTCACACTTTCTGTTTCATTGGGATGCTATTCTGGGCATTTTAGCCACAGATAGCATGTACTCAATAACACGTACTTTCCCATAGTTCTTCAGAATGTCTACTGGTATTTGGTCTGTTTATTTTTCTTATGAACTTTAGAATCAGCTTGTCTACTCTGGTGCCTTCGCCCCGTGGCCCCTCCAATTCTGTTGTTGTTTTTGTTTTTTTGGGGTTTTTTTTTTTTTTTTTTTTTTTTTTTTTTTTTTGGTTTTTGGAGACAGGGTTTCTCTGCGTAGCCCTGGCTATCCTGGCTAAACTCACTTTGTAGACCAGGCTGGCCTCGAACTCAGAAATCTGCCTGCCTCTGCCTCCCAAGTGCTGGGATTAAAGGAGTGCGCCACCACGCATGGCTTCTGTTGGTATTTTATAAGTCAGTCATTGGTAGAAACAGATTCTAAAGTGAGACTGTCCATGTTCCAATCCCACCTGCTACTTTCCCCTGACTGGACACATTTTTATTTTTTAAGCCTTTGATCTGCCCAAAACATGTTCCACAATGTATCGTGTTTATGAGAGCATCCACATATAGAACTTAGTGCAGCTTTAAGTCAGTAGGCACTGAGGCTCCGCTGCAGCCTCTTGAGTGGGGTGGTCTCTGAGGTTTTTTGCTTTGCCCCTGAGTTGGCACCTCTCAGGTCACCTGATGGGTGCACTGTCTCCACATGATACATCCAGTTATGGCTGCCATGTACCCCTCCTCTGACCCCACAGAGGTGGTCTTTCCCTAGCAGTCCTCTGGGAAGCTTGGACCTTACTTGTATCAGAACCACATGTCTAAGGCCCAAAGGACCACCGTGACTGGCTGAGGGGACCGCAGTGTCAGTGTGGCTCTGACACCTTCTGATTTCCTGTGTAAGCATCTGAAAAGAGGCCCTTCAACTGGAGTACAGAGGTAGACTCAGACTTTGCTGTTCGGGCCTCCCAGAGATGGAGGCGAAGCCTGCCAGTGGAGATCCTTGCAGGGATACTCCTGTAGCCGAGTAGAGAGGCTGAAATTCACTATCGCTGCTTCCCTCTGCAGAGCTCTTGTTTCTGACTGGCATGCACTAGTCGGGTTCCACTTCCATGGCTTGGCTATCTTCTGCTAGCAGGGGTGTTGGGTATGGGGGTAGAGTCTCCACATAGGAATTCAATTCAGACAGACCTGGTGATGAGTGTATTCCTCCCAGATCGCAGCTTGTTTCTGTGTGATGAGCGTTACTCCATGCCAGGCTTGGGGGTACGGGAGTCTTTGTGAAGTAAGAGTACCCACTCTTATTTAGAGCCAAAGGTCAAGTTCAAGTGTTTCAAGAGCTCTGATCCTTAGGAAATTCCCGTGAGGGACATTGCTTACTTTTTTTCCCTTCTCTTTCTCATTCCTGTTTTTCAGATGAAGGAAGGGCCTGAGAGGTTCAGCTGCCTGTCTCCCAACCACATGGTTAGTGAACCACTGCATCAAGACCCAAGGAAACTCTCTCTATTTGGCACTACATCTGTCCTTGCTCTGGGAGACTCGCTGTTTCTGCATAGAGAACAGAGGGGCCTCCCCAACTTGAAGGGGTAGGAGAACAAGGAGGGCTGTTCCTTCCTGTGCTGAGGCAAAAGGTCTCTGCAGGTACTTTAAATCGCCCACTCCAGTGTCTGGGTCCAGGCTTCTTAGCCAAGCCTGCTTCTGCAGTCCTTCTTCTTTGCCAGGTTTTAAGGACCAGGGGAGATAAGAACCAGGACACCTCATGGAGGCAGAATAACTCCACTTTCAGCACTGGGCACCTCCTTTTCCAGGTGGAGAGGAGAAATGGAGACCTTACAGGAGGGTTTGTCATATCCTGATGGGACTTCTTCTGGCTGCCAGCAGTGTTTGGGGAACAATGCTTCACTGTGTTCTTTTTCTTGGGGAGTCTATTTCCATATTTCTATATATTCTGTTTCAACTCCAGGGAGAGTAGTTAGTGCAGACTGTGGGGGCAAATTTTATATCAACTTGACACAAGTGGACATTTGGGAAGTGGCCACCTCTAATGAGAAAAATGTCCAAGCCACATTGGCATTTGGACAAGCCTGTGGGGCATTTTTTTTTGCTTTGTTTTGTTTTGATTGATGATAGATGTGGGCGTGGGGGTTCATCTCATTGTGCTCGATATAACCCTTGGCTAGGAACCTGAATGGTATAAGAAAGCAGGCTGAGTAAGGCTCGAGGAGCAAGCCACTAATCGTGTTCCTCTATGGTCTCTGGTTTAGATGCCAGGTTCTTTCGCTGTTTGAGAGCCTGCCCCACCTTCTCTAGTGATGGTCTGTTACCCGGAAATGTAAGCAAAATGAACCCCTTTCGTCTGCTTTTGATCATGATGATTTTCATAACAATAGAAACCTAACGAAGTAAGACATGGACCAAAGAAATGATTCTACACAACTTCAGCTGGGTGAACCAGTGAGCTTATTGGGGTCACTTACAGGTGCATAAACAACTTATGGGTAATTACATTATCAAAAAGTCTTCCTCCCATGTAGACCCTCTTATCTGCTAATGCAGTCCCATGGAGGGGTTGGGCTTTGTGAATCTCACATGCTCTCTGGTTCTTTTATTCGACAGTGTAAATATGAAGCCTCATGCAGGTAAACACAGCTGTTTTGGGTATAGAGACAGCGGTGGTCATGTCTCACCCGCATACTCTCGTGAAGGTCTGACTGTTACAACATACTCCCTGCTCTAAAGCTGTTCCTGCATAGAGGGAGCTCAGCCATGCACAAGAGACAAGGTACAGCTTGCCAGCTACCTGTCGCTAAGGGCAAATCCAGAAGAGGTGAGGTGAAGCGAGAATTATCCCACAGCTGGGGCCTGGAAACTTGGCCCACCTAGGCCTCTGCTGTTCTCAGTGTGAGTTCTTTATTTGCTGGGGCAGTCCAGAGAGATCTGGGACAGGACCTGAAGCAGACCTATATAGACTAAACAGTAGGAACTATAGCAACTGATGTACAAAGTATTCAATATATGACCAAGGGTAGTGGTCTGAGTGTCCTGGCCACATGGTAGCCCTGGTCTGGGAAGGTGGAGGAGGTAACAGGTCAGTGTTTGGATGGGGAATAGGGGTGGAATAGGCTGTTTGGACGCTACTGCTGTTTTGGCTGGCACATTGTTTCATCGGGCTCTCAAAGGGCTTGGTGGTAGAATTGAAGAGACCAGAATATAAATGTCTAACGTGTTTCTAATGGAATTCGCCGCTATTGTCCACAAATGGCTCCTGAATGGAGGGCTTGGGGTTCCAAGACTCTAGTCCAGGATGGTCCACCTCTTAGCGATCCTGGTTCTGAGGTACTTGCAGGGCTGGGGCAGCGTCTCATGAGTCTGTGGTGCTGGCCACTTGGCTTTCTGCAGAGGGAGGTGACGCAGTTTATCCATAGCCTCAGAGGCAGGTGTTTAATCAGGCCCCACACCTACTTCACATACCCGGACTTTGTTTACGAGCAGGCCTTGCTTGGGTTGCCGTGAACGGCCACACCCTGAGTTTTGTTTAATCCACAAAGCCACTTGAATGCTCTAATTTCTTTCCATGGACACCCAGTTCAAGTCTGTTTCTGCTTTGATGCCTCTGTTTCTGTCCTGCTTTTCTCTCAGAAGAACGTTACTTTTTTTTTTTTTTTAATGAGTTTCGCATTTAAATGAGTAGATGTCGGGTAGAGTAAGATGATAGCACATTATGTGGGTGGCTTCATCTTATCAGTTGAAGTCTCGTCACCAGATAAAGGCTAACCTTCCTCAGAAAGCAGGATACTGAAGAGGGGTTTCTGTTGGAAGATGACCGTCTGACGTGAACCGCTTCCTGCTGCCTGAGTTCCTAGGCTTTGTCTTAGGCTGAAGTCTCTGGCGTCCCACCCTCTGTCATCATGAGGTGAGATTTTGCATTGGTGGAGAGACAAATAGGGTTATCTCAATGCAACTGTATCCAACGGACATTGACTGATTTCCTAATACTTTTTTTTTTCATTTGTGTGTGCTCTTGTGAGTGCACATGTGTGAGTGTGCCTGCGGGTGTGTGTGAGAGTGTACTGGCATATGTGTGTGTGTGTGTGTGTGTGTGTGTGTGTGTGTGTGTGAGTGTACCTGTGTGTATGTGAGTATACCTGTGTGTGTAAGTGAGTGTGTGTGTGTGTGTGTGTGTGTGTGTGTGTGTATTTACATGTGGAGGCTGGAGGCCAACCTTGGGTGTCATTCCTCAGGAGACATTCACCTTAGTTTTTCAGTCAAGATTTCTTCATTAGGTTGGGACTTGACAATTTGACTAGGCTTTCTGGCAAGCCAGCCATTGTGAGCTCCAGGGAGCCCCCATTTTCATGGCTCTGGCAGTGGGATTACAAGCATACATGCTTGTGCCCATGCTGGGATGTATGTGTGTATGCACACATGTGTGGATTTGTGTTCATGTGTCTCTCTCTCTTTCTCTCTCTGTGTGTCTCTGTGTGGTATGTGTGATATGTGTGGTATGTGTGTCTTCTGGGGGTTGACCTCAGGCACTCATGCGTGTGTGGCACTTTGCTGGCTGATGTGTCTCCCCCAGCCCTTACCAAGCATTTCCTATGTATGTGGTTGTGTCAGTGGTGAGTCTCTAAAGGCACATAGGTTTGTGTCTGTCTTCAGGAGGTTTAGAATCTGAATAGAGACCCAGCTAGGTCACAAGTCCAATTTACCATTGTGCTCTCTGGGGAATGGGAGAGCCAGACTTAATTCCTGGTTCACTGGAAGACAAGGTGAGCTCCCCATTTTTCATCCTGAGTGTGTGTATGGGCTGGGTTGGGTTTTGAAATAGGAATTTTTAATTCTTCATCACATATCCCTGCTATCTTCATTTCAAAGTGTGGCCATCAGGGCTTGGCAATGTGGTGGTATGGACTCTTCTGCTTATCATGGATATACTGGATGTGCGGAGACACTGGACTGAGACATCATTATTCTGTGGCTGAGCTGAGAGTGTATGTGTGGGCAGGATTGACAGAGCAGAAACCCAGGTCTCAGGAACACGTGTTATCAAGTTGTAGCTCTTTTGCATTTCAGAGATATATGTGAATACCATCCATCAGAGTATCCAGACTTCCACATGAGACCTATCAAACCTCCACCTCGTGTCTTAATGGTAGAATAATGAAAGAAGGTAAGATAGATTGTGCTTGTTCACAGGACCGTGGTAAGGTCCTGTAAGCATCATCTGAAGGCATTCTTATGACAATCTTGGGAAGTAGTCTTGGGGGGATTCAAATTATGAGGGATTGAAGGGCTCCCCAAGATCAATGGCTGGCCCACAGCTGCCAGAATTCTACTCAGCCATCTCTGTCTGTGGAATGAGAATGTGGGTAACTGGAATGATCCCCTCTCTGTATCACTCACTGTCAGGGGGATCAGGATCTCTTGTTCTGAGCAGACGGTGAACCCCCTGGCCTTTCTAGCTACTTCTTAGAACCCAGGATTCTTCTCTGACATAGAGACTGCCTGAGATGGCAGAGTAGACCCCTGGAGGGTAACCCCACTAAAACAAGCCCCTCTCCAAAGCAAGATGGAAGGAGATGTGTGACCTCCCCCAAAACAATGGGAAACTTTACCATTCAAATCTCTCCTTTCACCAGATGTCCCAAACTTTCCTCTTTCCCTTCAAGTAGAAGGAGCTGCATGGCTGGCAGACTTGAAATCAAGCACGACAGGAGTGAGCAACTCCTTCCAAAGCGCAAGACACCTTTCCCTGAAATGCGATGCTCGTGTCATTCTTGGCGTTGAGTCTGGCTTGTTCTCGCAGGAAGAGGATATGCTCAGCCAACTCAAGTTCACATCCTTCTCCGCTGAGTGTGGTGTCCATAGGGAAAAATGACCAGGTCTGTTAAGCTGGATTCTCTCAGCCACCTGGAGCACCGTTCACTTGCCTTTCACGACAACTTCAGTCCAACGAACTCCCATCACTTCTCATCTCGAGATGAGGAAACAGAGATGCAAAGATATCAGGCCACACATCCTAAATAGCTACTGAATTATTGCACAAGCATTCACTGAGCCCTGGTCAGCTTTCGATACCATGGTAGGGATCTAGACACACAGAAGTAGTGAGCTACCTAGACAAGGTTCATGTGGGCATGCTCATGGGCAACAAAGTCACTTGCTGACTCTCTCACTGAATCAAACCACTCCTGAGCTCTGCTTCTATGGTGGGGACTCTGGTTTGTGTTCAAGGAGGCCTGGATCAGCTGCATCATTCTTGTCTCCCAACAGCCTATAGCTCCCTTGGAGAGAGAAGGATTCAGGGAGAGACAGTAGCCCACGCCATTGGATTAAATTAGAGTCCTGTGGTAGAAGAAATCAAGGAGAGGCCAGCAGCTGCCTCTTGCTTTAGGTGGCCTTTAGAATGTCACAAGGAGGATGGGATTTAGGCGCTTTTTTTTTAAAACAGGAAGTGCTGTCTGTGTATTGGTGGAGAGGACATGGAACAGAATTTTAAGAAGGAGGACCATCTGGACATGAGAGGCCAAATGCACAGCTGAGGGGGGAAGAGACAGCATAAATGTTGGTACTAGAGGGATGGGTATCTGTTGAGTTCTCAGAGGGAGCTCTCAGGTTATGCCTTTTAAGAAGAGACAAGGAAACTAGAAAGACGAGTGCTTCTTGAAGGCTTTGTCCCTTGGGCTGCTGGGTTTAATTGTCTAAAGGCCTTGAGGAAGGACAGCCCAGGATCTGGGATAGGCAATGTGTCTAACAGGGTGAACTATCTGCTAAGCTCTTTGATCCACGGCACCCAGCAAGCACCCAGCACCTTCTGCCTGCTGCTCTGGAGGCCGTCTCCTTGCTGCATGCATCTGCAGTGGCCATTATCTTTACGCAGGAGCTTTTTTCCCCCCCTAGTGGGCTCCTCTGGCCCCTTCTCATCTTTTGCTTTCTCCTTTCAGAAAGGCCTTCCCTGACCTTTCCATCTGAAGTAGGCCTTTTCTTCTTGACTCCCTGTCACCTCACGCCGCTGTCCATCACTCTGTGGACACTCTGTGTCTACTGTAGTTCCTGACATTTCTCCTGCTTGTACTCTGTAGAGTGTAAACACTATGGAATCATGGACTTGGTGTATCTGATTTTTTTTTTGGAACATGTAAATGTGTGTGTGGTATGTACATGGATGTATATGCATGTTTGGACACATGCACATGGGTAGAAGCCAGAAGTTGATGTATTTGACGTCTTTGACTGTTGTCCACCTTCTACACTGAGGCATGATCTTCCAGCCAAGAGTGGAGGACTTGTTGATTCAGTGAGTCAAGCTGCTCTTCCTGGTCTGGTAACCCCTGGCTCTGCTTTCCAAGTGCTGGTGTTATAGGCAGGCCACCAGGTCCACCTGGCATTTCTGTGGGTGCTGCTGTCTGGACTCTGGTTCTCATATTTCCACAGCATGCGCCTTACCCACTGAGACCTCTCCCCAGTCCTGGTCTTAGGTGTATCCCATCGTCCCCACAGAATGTACAAGGTACAGTAGATCTTCAGGACTTGTTTTTGTCTCGGAAACAAGAATGGAAGAGATGTATAAACACGCCGTAAGAGCCTCTGTGTGGGTTTAAGAGGGCTCTTCTTCCCTCCGTGATGATCGTGGTCTTGCGTCTTGAGATGAAGCCTCTCTAGTTAGGTCATAGGTGAGTAAAGCCATCACACTGACCATCTCAGATATGTAGGAGGACTAGGTAATACATCTTGGTTGTGTTAAACCATGGGGATTTTTTTGAACTCATTTGTTAATGTAGCATAGCTTAGTCTGTTCTGACTGATTAAGAATCCTAAATTCCCATATTTTCAGAGAGGTCCGTGAGCTAAGTAAGGCGAAGAGCCACTGGCTCAGGGGACAGTCGACAGGTTGGGAGTACAGGGAAAGTTCACCTCTTGTTTTAGCAATGCTTCTTTAGGAACCAAGTGTATTGGAAAATTCTTCATGTGTTATTCCTTGTAATCTCCAATAACCTTAGAAGGAAACTCGTGTGAACATGGACCATACCTGGTTATTACAGAGGCTCAACAACAACAACAACAATAACAACAACCAACCATCTAAACTGTAGGGTGTTGGTGCCAGAAGAGGTCTGCAGGCCAGCAACATGAGCATTTTCTGAGCTTTTTTCAGACATATAAAACCAGAGGACTCTTACCAATCCTACATCCAAATCTACACACACTTCCCCAAGTGATACATGAATACACTGGTGAATGAGACATCCTGATGGAGAGAGGACTCATCTGGTGCGGGGAGGACTCATCTGGTAGAGGGAAGACTCATCTGGTGGAGGGAGGACTCATCTGGTAGAAGAAGGACTCATCTGGTGCTCTGTTGTCTTACACGCCTTCGCGACCGGCCAGGAAAGACGCAACAAACCGGAATCTTCTGTGGCAAAAGCTTTATTGCTTACATCTTCAGGAGCCAGAGAGCAAGAGAGCCAGAGCAAGAGCAAGAGAGAGCAAGAAAGCAAGAAAAAGAACAAGAACAAGAAAGCAAGAGAGAGCAAGAAAGCAAGAAAAAGAACAAGAACAAGAAAGCAAGAGAGAGAACAAGAACAAGAAAGCAAGAGAGAGAAAAAGCAAGAACAAGAGAGAGAAAAAGCAAGAACAAGAGAGAGAAAAAGAATGGCAAAACCCCGTCCCTTTTAAGGAGAATTATCCTCCGCCTAGGACGTATTACTCCCTGATTGGCTGCAGCCCATCGGCCCAGTTGTCATCACGGGAAAGGCAGAACACATGGCGGGAAAACTGCCCCTGCACGTGTGCAGATTATGTTTACCACTTAGAACACAGCTGTCAGCACCATCTTATAATGGCAAATGTTGAGGGCGGCTTCCCACACTGTTGTATGTGGACAGAGTACCAGGGTGATCTCCTACTTTGACCCTTTTGTCCTGTCCTTGCCAGAAGAGCAGGAACCAAGGTGTTCAGGACTTGATTGGACATCTAGTCTCCATTCAAGTCTTGGATCCTCTGGCAGGAATATCTTCATCCAGTTTTCGGAGTTGCCGGTAACCAAAGCTATTTATTGATTCTGAAAACTACCCACAGAGAGTGTCAAGGTTGCGTTTTCTGTTGGAAAAGAACGGGTAGTGGGCTTGGCATGGAGTCAGACAAGGTCCCACTAGGGACAGCTGATGTAATGAGGGGCTGGGATAATTTCTCCATAATGGCAGCCATGTGTTGTGGCTCCTCTGTAATGGCAGAATACAGCTCCCCTTGGTGATGATTTTGTGTCCGTTCTGACCTGAAAGAACCTTGACTCCCTGCTGGGTGCTGAACCTTCCAGAAGATTTCACGCAGGTCTTAGCACCCTGGAGTTCCTGCCTCTGCTACGGGGGCTAAGCAAGCCCGCTCTGTTATCAGGCTATAGATGAGGAAATGACCAGGAAGCTGTGCCGAGAGACAGATTACAGCTCCCTGCAGACATGGCCAGTGCTGGGCGTCTGGGAGAGGAAGATTCCAGTGGCCCATGGCTCTCAGCACCCTTATCATCTGGTGACATTCATCTCCATGGAGCCAGCACGGCTGCTCAGAGGACTGGAGTTCCGAGCAGAGGGGTGTAATTTGCTTTCTCCCCACTGGAAACACCAGCTCGCCCTTAGCTCTGTCCTTGTCTCGTTAGAGGTTGCCATGAGAAAGCTTCAGTGTTTTCTTTCTTGGTCAAGACCTGGCTCTCCATTTCGCTAAGAGTGACACCTTACATTACGGGGTGATTGATTCATCCCACAAATATATTTTGGGTTTCTGGAGGGAGCCAAGCACTGGATAAAATAAAGCATTGTGGCTTTGTGTGTTTGTTTTTGTTTTGCTTCTGGGCTAGTTACCATAAAGCAACAGTGTCTTGTGTTTGGTTGTTCACCGTCCTGGGAGATAAGGTTTCATACGAGTGTGCCTTGGACACTTGAGGTTGGCACAACAGTTTGGGGCCATAGCTTAGAGTATCAGCTAAACACTCAGACCTGGGCTTCTGAAGTGACCCACCGTGATCCCTTAGAGCTGTGTCTGTGGCTCAGAGAAGTACCAGGGCACTGCGAGAGGGGGCTGGGAAGAGAACAGAGTGGTGGACCCAGCTCTTAGTCTTAGCCCACTGACCCCAAAATACAGGCGCTGGTGGATGACTGGGGATGTCGGGGTGAGGGGCGTCTTTGCTATGGGACCTCAGTTGTTAGCTAGGAGGGAGTTACCAAAGTGCTAGGCCCTCCAGTGGTGGCTCTCCACCTTCTTTCTCTCTTGGTGCAGCCTGGGCACTTGCCCTGTTTTCCCAAGCTGGGCTCTGCTTTTGCTCCCATTTGGAGTTGCAGAGGGGCCAAGAGTGGCAGAGAGGCTCCCCAGGACAGTCGCCAGCTTCCTTCCTGTGGATAAATGGAGCCCGGGCCTATACTTGGCAAAATGCAGAGAAAAGAATTAAAGCAGTGAAGTTCTCATCTCCTCTCCTCTTCCCGCTCACTGTCACCCCCCAACCCCCACACTGACAGATTTATTTTGGAAAGCGACAGGAGGCTAATGGAATCACTTAATTTCCCCAATAGTAAATTACCCCCAAGTGCACTAATTGAAAGTTTCACAACAAGCAGTTTCTTTCTGCATGGACCACTTGGTAGGCTTCTCTTGCCCTGATAGCCTTGTGGTCCTGTCTTCTCCCTCTCTGCCCTTGCTCTACTCCGGGGAAGCCTGTCTGGTGAAAATTTCAGATTTCTGGGCATCGGGATGCTGACCTTAGTAGGGGAACCCTTGAGACTTTTGAGGTAGAAAAGTGAATACTGTGAGAACCAGTGGGGTCAGGGTTCAAATCCTGCCTCTGTCACTTCCCAGCAGACTGACTGGGGAAGTCTGACATTTCATTGGCCCCAGCATTTGCAAACCAAGTATCACAGTGCTCAGCTAGCTGGGTGCTGATGGGACCCAGAGTCAGAGCCTGTGAAATCCATAGCACCTAATAGGTCTTTAGAAAATGATATGTCCCTTTATTTATTTATTTATTTATTTATTTATTTATTTATTAGGCTTGTAGAATTTACTGCAAAAGGAAGCTCAGGATGATTCCAGACAGAAGTTTTGGAATTGGGTGTGCTGACATTGAAGGCATTAATTAATTATTTTTTTATTCTTTAATTTTTTTTTTATGGTTTTTCGAGACAGGGTTTCTCTGTGTAGCTCTGGCTGTCCTGGAACTCACTTTGTAGACCAGGTTGGCCTGGATCTCAGAAATCCGCCTGCCTCTGCCTCCCGAGTGCTGGGATTAAAGGTGTGCGCCACTACGCCCGGTTTAATTTTTTTTTTTTTTTTTTTTTACAGTTCAGACTTTATCCCCCTCCTGGTCCACCTCTGACTGTTCCACATTCCATACCTCCCCCTCCCTCCCCTCCCCCATCTCCAAAAAGATGTCCCCACCCCCTTTCCCCACCTCACCAGAACTCCCTACTCCCTGGGGCCCCAAGTCTCTCAAGGGTTAGGTGCATTTTCTCAGACTGAGTCCAGACCAGGCAGTCCTCTGCTGTATGTGTTGTTGGGGGTCTCCTATCAGCTGGTGTATGCTGCCTGGTTGGTTGTCCAGTGTCAGAGAGATCTCAGGGGTCCAGGTTAATTGAGACTGCTAGTCCTTCTACAGGGTCGCCCTCCTTCTCAGCATTTTTCTTCACCTTTTCCCTAATTCAACCACAGGGGTTGGCAGCATCTGTCCATTGTTTGGTTGTAAATATCTGTGTCTGACTCTTTCAGCTGCTTGTTGGGCCTCTCAGAGGGCAGTCATGCTAGGTCCCTTTTCGTGAGCCTACCATAGCATCAGTAATCGTTTCAGGCCTTGGGACCTCCCTTTGAGTTGGATCCCACTTTGGGTCAGTCTTCGTTTCCTCAGGTTCCTGAGATTTGCCCTTTAAAGATAGTATTTGCAGTCTAATTTTGAAACATTGTATATTTCCCTGAGTTGTTGGAATCCAGGAGAGAGATGGAGCGAGGAGGAGACACCGGTAGAGAGCAACAGGGAAGCAAAGACAAGCAGGAGGAAGATGTGTGTGGAGCTGGGCTGGAGAGAGTGGTGTACCTTTGTTCAGAGGAGTCAAACCCTTATGTGATCCTGCCTGCCACAGTCAAGAGACCACATGGTCGCCAGTCTTCCTACCCAGATATCTGAGGTTTTACAGCCAGGGGACAGGGCCAGCTGGAAGTGGAGAGCCATCTCTATTCCCTTGCAGCTCGGAAACTAAGTGCCCATCTGGATGTTAGCTGAAGAGTTGGAAGCAATGGTGACACTTTCCCCTGTGATGCGTGAATTATGTACAACTGGCGGTGGCTTGCACAGCTGTTGGGCATTTTCAAGGCAAATGAACTACATAAGACTAAGAAAATACATGGTTTGTACAATCTAAGTCTGGCCTGGGTGTATGTTATAGCAGAAGTCAGGGACCAGCTGGCTGTCCCGTTGGCTTGAGGAAGGGGACAGGGTGCATAGTGGTCTCCATGTCAGCATCCCAGGGAATCTTGCTATCCTAGTGGCTTTCTCTCGTAACATCCCATATATCATTAGACCTATCGGTTCTAGCACTGGGCTCAGCTCAGTCAGGATCCAAGAGAAGCCATGCCCTGGTGCTCCCTCTACACCAGCATAGCAGCGTGCCACATTTGTACAGGGCCTGGGAAGGTGCTTAGCTAGGGTGGGAGCTGCAGAGGTGACCACACCTAGTTAGAAAAGTGAGATCCACTTTATTGATGAATGAGCCAGTGTGTGAATGGTGTCGCTCTCAGACATTTATTTGGAGGTGAGGCAGCTGCAAATATTTTTTTTTCCTTCATAGTTAGTGTGTGTCTCTGTGCCTGGGACCCCTCCTTTATAAAGAAGATGCCAAGACTGGGGATATATCTCAGTTGATAGAGTGCTTGTCTGGGATGGGGTTTGATATTCAGCACTGGGATTTCATCACCCAGAAAGGGAGATGGGAGGATCAGAAGTTCAAGGCCAGCCTGTGAACATTAGGCTATCTCGAAAGGAGGATGAGGAGGAGAAGGCGGGGAAGGAGGAGACACAGTTGACCCACTGTGAGTATTTTGAAGCAGCAGCTGCCACCAGTAGCTGTTCTTGGAGAGGATTGCTTGGTTAAACAAGTGTACAGTGTAACTCTGTGACGAGGTCCAGGGCTCTTCATTCAGTCAACTCTCCCACCCAGTTGTGCTGGAATTGTTTATCAGGCCTGGCCTGGATCGAACCATCGGAGCAGGCAGAGACAGCAGGCGCAAGCCCTTCAGGAAGCCCTCATGTTTCCCAGCCTTCTCAGGGAAGCTAACATCTGGGCTTCTTCTTGCCCAGAGGTCAAGTTGGGAAGAGGTGGAGTTGCCACAGGCATGATGGGAAGCTATCCAGCTCTCTTTCACTCAGCACAATGTATGCTTTCTGGGATCTGTTGCAGTTCACCTGAGAATGAGTTTTAGTTTGTTTTGAAGGTTCAGTTTTGAGTTGAGGGAATTTAACTGGGAAAGTTGTGTGTGGGGGGTCAGTAGTCTCAGAACCACAGAACCCAGAGGAAGAAACTTCAGGTGTTTTTTTTTTCCCCCTCATTCAGGCGACCCGTGTGATGATCACTTCAGAGGGAATTGGAGTTATTTACCTACTTGTCTGTAGTTTGAAGTGTGCTTCTGCTTCAGGTAGGTCAGCAAGAGGTACATCTGGTTAGGGCCGAGCCTCTGACTTTGAAGACCTAGGGTGGTCCATGTAATCTGGAATTAGAAAGATAATCGAGGAGAGGCTGAAGCCCAAGGGTCCCCCTCACAGGCACCATCGGCATGCAGAGAGGAGTTTTCTGTCATTGCTTCTCCTGGGGCAGATTGTCTTGGGACCTTTACTGCTGCCCTGAGACATGGAACCTGGCCACCCTTATAAACTCTCCCGGAGAAATGACACCGAGAAGCAACAGATATTTGTTGAGAGAATGGATTTGTGTTCATTCCTTTGGTTCAAACCATTGTCTCTAGAAAATCCAGGGAAATGCAAATAGGTTTTCTGGGAGAGGCAGCAGGTTAAGCCTTTACGCATACAATAACAGTGTGTTAGCTTTGTTTGGTTACCTAACTCTGTTCCAAGGAGTTCCCTGGGTCATTTTTGGTGATGGCATATGGTGTGCAGGATAGTACGAGAAAGGTATGTCACACTCAGCAAGGAACTGCTAGAGAGTCCCAGACTTTGGAAGGAGAATGGACAAGACTGAATCCTACACCACTATGCGCCCATGCTGATCTTCTTTGCCCTTTGGTTCTTGTGCATGGTGCTGCCCCAAGAGTTGACACACAAGAATTTATTTCAGTCCCTGTGTCTTATTTGTTTGAGTGCATATCCAGAAGAAGGATTGTTGGGTTGTGTGACACTTCCCTGGCTAGTGTTTTTTTTTTAATTTTTTAATTTTTAATTTTTTATTTTATATTTTATTAGGTATTTTCCTCGTTTACATTTTCAATGCTATCCCAAAGGTCCCCCATACTCACCCCCCCACTCCCCTACCCACCCATTCCCCCTTTTTGGCCCTGGCGTTCCCCTGTACTGGGGCATATAAAGTTTGCAAGTCCCTGGCTAGTGTTTTTGAGATGTTCCTTTCCCTAACGTCTACACCACTTTACATTCCCACTAGTGATGCTCACAGGTTTTAATTTTTTTCCTATATTTTCTCCAATGTGTGTTATCTTCTACCTTTATTATTGATAATAGCCATTCTATGACGTGTCTTTTAAAATTTGCTCTTTCTTTGGTCACAGATATAGTACAGGCCAGGTGCCAACCTTTAATTGCCAGAGGTATGTAAATGTTTTGCTTCGGCAACAAGTGCATTACGAGGATCCAGTTCACATGAGGACCAGAGCCACATGGTGTAAACGGATGTTTAATTAAACGCGTGATCATACATTAGGCCCAAGGCTGGGCATAGATAGTAAGTGGTTTCCATAAAAGCAGAGGACATTGTCAAATTTTACAGCGGCAATATAAGTAGAGCTAAAAAACCTGTCCTCAGTATCATGTGTTTATGTGTATGGCTTTTACATATGCTGCCCTTCAGTTTATACCTGTGGCAGCAATAGTGGCTCAAATGTTATAGCAGCAACCGACCACTCTGGGAGGAAGCACACGTCTAATACTCTGAATCTGGCCAACAGCCCAAAGGTGAGGCGCCTACAGGTCCTAGGGGGTGAAGCTACTACTATTATTCTGCTAGTTTTGGACAAAAAACTAATACAAATATTACAGTTAGCAAAAGATTGCCAGCTAGAAGGGCAACACGTCTGCCCTAGACTCAATCCTCTAGTTCAGTTCTGCATGGTTCCAGATCTCAAGACCGATGGTTAGGAAAGATATACAGCAAAGGCATGGACCAATTCATGCCCTGCAGATGGCCGCTGATGGCCATGCTAGGCCTATGTCCCCAAACCAGAGCAAGGGAAATTATTACTCTTTTGATCATAAAGAAATAATCGCCCAGAGGCAAGTTGACTTTCTCAAGGTCACATAGCTGGTAGATGTGTGACCCAGGACTTAAACCTGGGTCTTCCACTTACAAAAGTCCTAGCCTGCAACATTACTTGGGCCTTTGCTTCACTGGCAACTGGACGAGAGGCATGCATTCAGTTCCCTTTTGTGTTGGCCTCAAGTGAGCCTGTGTGAGACGGTAAACACTCCTCATGCTGCCAGATTGACCATGAGTCCTGTGTACACAAAGGCAAGGACAGGGCAACCTGTGAAGGTCTTGGGCACTTTGCCATCAGCTAGTGAGCAGTCTGAGTGTGTGAGGAAGGTTGTTAGATTGTAACCTTTCAAGGGTTGTTAGATTGTAACCTTTCAACACCCATTGAGTGCTGACTCACTGCCCCGGACTGAGAGTGAAGACCTCCAGTGTGGGAATGTGCTTCAGTAGAGATGTGTGTGCAAAGAGTGATGGTGTAAAGAGACGTAATAGCAGTGACTTCTCTTCCTGAGATTAACAAAGTCTCTAGTGAGCAGAGCACACCAAAGCACGTGTCGTAGCACGCAGAATGGAAGATGATGGTGGGAGGAAACCAACTTGACTAAAAACGTAGCTTGCTAAGGTTCCTATAGGATAGGCATAGGCGTTTGAACTTTTGCCTACGGATGCTGAGGACTTGATACAGCAATGGTTTTAAATGACTGAGAACTCAAGAGTTTTCTTTTTGAGCTTCTCGTGTCCTGACAGGCATTTCCCATGGGAAAGCCACACCCATACAATGGGTGAACCCCATGTTTTTGAGAGGGTGATGGTTATAAGCAAAAAGTAACTTTCACATTACCTACATGATAGTTTTGGTGTCTTTGGCATGTTCTCCAGGGCATCTTCTCAGTGGTAACCTCTCCCCCACAGCCTTCCTGTGAGAGCGATTATGCTGTCCTGAGGATCTAATGAACTAACTCATTGCACTGAGGTACTTGGCAGAGCGGGCTGGTGAGCCGGATGCCATAGAGCCACGCTGGCATTCTGCAGCTGAGCAAAGATAAAGTGAGGCTCCTTGAATGAGGTTTCCCAGCTGTTCCACGGCAGAGTCAGGATTTAAACCCAGCTGGCCTGGCTGCAGAGTTCTGCTCTTAACCACGGAGCTGACCCCCAATCAAAACACCCGCTTACAAGCTTGACACTCACAGACCGCAGGGAAAGCGACTAGAGGAGGGACGGTGAGTTCCAGTAATTAGGTCTTTGGCCCCATGGTGAGCTTCCTCATACTGAGAACTCCTGTTTGTAATTCAGTTAGGATTTGTAACATTAGTGCTAAGATTAGAAGGAGTCAAGGCAGAGCTTGAATAGAATAACAGGGCGTTGTTCAGAACAGCTGTGGAGCGAATGAAGATGGAGTGGAACAATGATAGGACCCGCACTAATTACAATGTTTCTTTATCAAGTAGAAGTCGTTTCCTACCCTCAGACTTGAGAGCAGGAAGACAGTGTGTGTTTAAATGATGATGCTTGCTGGTACTCCCGGACAAATGCTTCTTTTCTCACACATCATCAGATCGCAGGAAACTCAAGTTCACGTGCACAGCCCTGGCAAGAGGTTTCCTAAGAGAGCAGGTGTGGGGCATCTCTGTTCTCCCTGTGAGAGGTGACACTCACCATCACAAAGGCACCAGGTACACACCCTCACCTCATCCTCACTGCCTGGGAAATGGAAGGCATTTGGTCCCGTGCACCTGAGAGAGTCTGAGGTGTCTGAGTACCAGAGCGAATCCCAACTTCAGCTGACTGAGGAGATGTTTCAAAAAAGCGGGTCCCGTGCAACCCTGAAGAACAAGGAGAGGGCAGGCAGAGATGCTGAGAGGGATCCGGGAAGGGGAAACACAGGGGGTGGGGGATGGGTAGCTCAGGGGTCTGGGTAAGAGCCCTTTTTATCTTGCCTGGGGGTTGTAACTCCACTAGTGAGGAAGGCAAGTGGCTCCAAAGAGAGAAATGAATTGTAGTGATTCAAACGACTGTACATCAGGGCAGCCATTGCTCAGGACAGCGGGAACCATGGCATCTTGGTTGAATGGCTCAGAAGTTTTCAGGGTAAACACACAGAGACTGACAGAACCTGCCTCTAATGCATCCAGGGGACACTAAACACTTTAGTATATTCTCCCATGAATAATTTCTCCATGTCTAACCACATTAGGCCCCTGCAGGGAGGTGGTTTGGGTCGCTCTGTCAGATATCTTTGCCACTTAAGCGAATGATGGAGAGTGGGCCAGCCACAGCGCCTGGGTTTGCGGATGAGGCAGGCAGCCAGGAGAGCTGGCCCCAGAGGTTTTATTTCTTTGGCTGTGTAATCAGATTGGAGGCAAATGTTTTTCTGTGTCTCCTCTGTCTAATCTCTGTTTTGGTACCATTCTTCCTCCTCCATCCTTCTACTCCGGATTGGTCCTGTGGTTGTCATGGTAACAACTCTGACCCCTTTCCCAGGTTCTCACTCTCAAGAACAGAGATTCAAAACAATCCCACCCTAAGTTCTATACCATTGGACAGCAATGGTAGTTAGTTCCCAAAGATTCAGAGAGAGGAAGCAAAGACACCCCAGGGCAGGGACTGAAGCCAAAGAACTCATAGGCTGGACAGAAAGGAGGGAGGGGCTGAGATCTGGATCTAGAAACTCAACTTTGCCAGATCAACAGAAAAATTAAAACACACTTTGTTTTACAAAAGACTTAACATGGTCTAGTTATGTTGGAAGGCTGCTTTCAACACAGTTTATAACACAACATGCTGCTGCTGCTGTGAGGACAGGGAGTTAGCCACTGTAGAGAACTCAGGAAATCAGAATGTGAATGATAGGCAGCATGGGTTGGGGAGAGAAGGAGGGAGAGTGAGAGGGAGGGAGGGAAGGAGGGAGGGGAGAAGAGAGGGAGAGAAGGAAGGAGAAAGAGAGGGAGAGAAGGAGGGAGGGAGAGGAGAGAGGGAAGGGAGGAGGGGAAGATACACAAAGAGACACAGAGAGAGACACACAAAGAAACAGACACACACAGAGAGAGGGACACAAGCACAAGGAGAGGCAGACAGACAGACACACACACATGAGAGAAAGAGAGAGAGAGAGAGAGAGAGAGAGATTCAGTTATAATCTTCTTCCCCCGTACACCCCCCCCCCCGAAGAAATACTTTATGACCCTATTTTTGGCTGAACATATTTTACAACTCAGTTTTTAAAATTATAACTCAATACTGTAATTTATAAAACCACCAAATTCTTTTCTGAGCACTAGATTGAAGTGTTATAAAATGGTCTGCTTTAGAGATTTCACACTTATAAAGCTGTATTTTGTACATTGGCTTTTTCTGTCAGTTTTCCCTCAACTACAGTGAACCCTGGGATAAACACCCTTGGAAGGGGAAGGGCCCACTTTCTTGACTCTCTGTTTAGTATACATAAAGCCCTAGAAGAGAATATGTTAAAGGGCTCTGGGCAGGTAAAGTTCTGTTTGTTGATGTTTTTAAGCAATGGTGCCCAATGCAATTCCAACATGAGAATGCCCGAATTCCCCTGGCACTTGATATTTTATTTTAAAGCATTTTATCCTGTTTATAACTGAAATATGGTATCTTCTTTAATCTGTATGTTTTCCATTATAAGCAAAGCTAAACTTTTTTCTTCCACAGTTGAAATTTTAATCTCTTATCAACTTTCAATTCAGTTTTGTTCAATTTTTCAGTTGGTAATGTATTCTTATTTACTTTGAGAGATTTAATGTTAGTTCTGTTAGTCGTTTTCCATCTAGTTTGCAAATATCTCCATTAAACATGCTTCTTGCTTTGAATTTGTTCATGTTTATTTTAGGTTTTATATAGACAAATCTGTCAAAATTTTTCTTTCATGTCTTACCTAGAAAAATCTGTCCTGACCTGTGATTATATGTTCAACTGTCCTTTTGTGTTCCATCCTTTTAAAATTGTATTTTAACATTTAAATCCTTATAATTTAATTATAGTGCGGTTTAAGCCAGTATTCAAAGCAAAGGAGATACATGATGGGGAAGAAAGTTTTGATTCAGTGTGTGAATGGGATTTCTAAATAGTAAGAGCCGTGCAAAAACGAGGAGCCTAACAAGCAGGGAGACAAGCTGATCTCTTCGCCTGACCTCCCACTCTGGTGAGGAGATGCTTGACAGTCTGTAAGCGCTCAACTAACATTTGCTGACTGATCGATGGCACAGGGGGTCTCCACAGTTGGCGTCTGCCGACACTGATTTCCTGACTTTGTTATTTTCTTTTTCCTTGCTCAGATTTTGATCCACTCCATCTTCCATCTCTGTAGATCAACTCAGAACTGAGAACTATGGCTCCCAGGAGTAAAGCAGGCAGGGAGACAGGAGGAGGCCCAGGAGCATGCTTCTTAGTTCTCAATGCACAGTTTTGGAGACAGGGTTTACTCTGGCCATTGCTGTTGGCTGCACTGGGATGGGAGGGGAACACAGGCATGGATGAACTGGTCCTGAGCCAAGAGCATCTATAAACAGGATGGATAGGTGAGGCAGGACAAACCAGGACCTTAAGGGCATCCATGAAATGACACTCGGTAAGTCTCAGAGGTTCCTGAAGGCTCCTAGGAATTTCTCAGCTCAGCTCAGCTGAGGGAAACACCACAAGGAGCTGAGTTTCTGCCTCATCAAATGACTCGGTCACTCAGAGTAAGGAAACTGCAGTCATGGAGTGCACTGAGTTCCTGGATGAAGGAGATGGGTGTATCCAGCTGCTGCTGACCAGACCTGCCTACAAACCAGTGTGCCCTACTGTTACGATGTTTGTCTGAGGTATGGATCACACTTTCTAGAGTACATCATCATGGGCTAAAATCTTGATATCGAGGAGAGAAAACTTTGTTGGCTCTGCCTCGAGTGCACTGTGATCCTGTAAGAATCGGTGTGAATGCTCCTTGCCTCTTGGTAGCTCAGCTGTCACACTTGTCTAGCTTTGGCCATCCAGACAGCAGCCATTCTGCCTCTGCAGCCTTCTGGGACCACTGTACCACTGACCAGTTCCCCTAAGTAGAGGGCAATGTTAGCACCTAGGTGATGCCTCTTCTAGCAACTGAATCTGCTGATGTTTTAGTACTATCATAAGGTATGGGCCCTGATACTTTATCCTCCATTGACTGGGTTCATATGGACCAATAGGAATCCTTATATGTTATGGATAGGAATCATAATGAGATCATCCACTATGGACCTCAATATGATGAATCCTCAAAGATCCTAAAAGTTAGATCTATCACATGGCCCAGCTGTATTGCTCCAGAGTCTTTATCTAACAGACTCTAAGTTCACACATCACAGGGATGCTTACAGGCCAATGTTTACTGCAAACTAAAACCCACCTAGATGTCCAACCACTGAGGAATGGGAAAAGAAAATGTAGTAGACATGTGCAATGGGTATTTTTTTTCCCCAGCCCTGGAGAATGAAGTCATGCGTGTGCAAGACAATGCATGTAAATGTGGGGATAGTCATGTTAAGTGTGACGTGTACATCTCAGAAAAACGAATACATGTTTCTTTCATTTTTGATTGCTAGGTTTTATATAAGTACACACACACACACACACACACACACACACAAGTTGAATTGTCTAGGGGAACAGAGTTGACTAGTTGGAGGGGTGAGTAGGGAGACAGCAGAATGCATGTGGGAAAGGCACCCAACACAAAATGCATGTGGAAATGTCCCCGCAGAGTACAGTAGAACGGACAGTAAGTATACATGATAGAAATTAAAAAGGAAAAGGTTTCAAAATGGAAATGCCCAAAGAAGAGCTTTACCAGTGATATCCATCATGAAGTCTCTTGCCAGGTTTCTCCTGCACCTTTTAGAGGATGCTCATCAGCAGAGCACGCGTAAGTACCCGTGAGTTCTGCCGTCAGGAGGAGAGCGTGTCAAGGTGGAGGTTTACTCACGTGTGCGCTGACTTCTAGCTCTGACAGCCAGTGCCGTGACGTGATGTGAGTAACTGACACATCCTCCCATCTGTCTCCCCCAAACCCATAGTGGTATTTTTAGGATAATGGTTAAATAAAACCCAACCTTCAAAAATAGTAATTATTAAATCTTTTGCCATAAAATTGAGGTTGTGTGTCATATACAACCTAAGTTTGGATTTCTTTATTTTTTTTTGGGTGAAAATGTCCCCTTTTACTCCTTTTTAGAAAGTCCCGTGCCCCCATGTTCAGTTTTTTTTCCCTCACTAATATAACAGTTACTTCCCAGAGCTTTCTCTGACAGAACACAATGCTCTGCCGTTTGAGCAGATGTGTTGAGGGGGCCACCAAATCACCCATTGACAAGTCTTTATGGCAGCGAGCTTTGCCACCATAAGACACAGTGTTTTTCGGTTCATTAACTTTTTCTCTCCAGAGCCTGACGTGTAGGTTTCAGAAATGCACCTGCTGCAGTCAGGCCAGGCTGGCTGGGCTGCCGGGTGACTGGATTGGTCCTCTGGGCAGCTGCCACGGAGGGACAGCAAATTTGCCTGGTGTGAGCAACAGGACCAATGCTTTAAAGGCATGATTTTGTTTAAGGTTCCTAAATGACAGCATTTGTCAAAATCTTACTGCATCAGGTGTTACTCTGTGATCTTGTGACACTTCCCAATGATGCCTGTATTAAAAGGTACTGTTATTTATTTATGAGGCAGCAGACAGTAACTCAGCTTCATGTTCTGCGGTGTCCAAGTTAGGTTCGTAGGATCATGAATCTGCAACCCCAAACCACCTTTGGGTTAGATCTAGATGCCTTTAGGCGTGGTTGGATTCCAGTACACAAATAATATAATCAGAACTCTCCCCAAACCTCCCTCATCTCCTCTCCTCCTCCTCCTCCTCCTCCTCCTCCTCCTCCTCCTCCTCCTCCTCCTCCTCCCCTTCTCCTTTCTCTCCTCCTTTGCATTTCTTTATATTGACTTTGTTCTCCAAAGAAATTCCATTCACGCTAGAGAAGAGTCCACCTGTAACTACCATTTGCATCCCACCTGCTTAAAACCTAAAACCACATTAGGGTGTGTTGGTTTCCTGCTCATGCCTGAACCAAAAAAGAGGATGAGACTGCGTGTATCAGTCGACACTCAAGACAACCTACTCTATCTTGGTGAGTGACAGTAGGTCTGGCTGAGGCTGTGAAGGAGATAGTAATTGTGTGCACACTAAAGCCTAGAGAGGGAGGAACAAGGTTCACCTCACCATGCCTACCCATAGTACATAGTCTGAGAACGGGGAAGGCACATCTAAGGAAGAGCAGGGTCATTTGATTCAAAGGAGACAAAACACCACGCACCTACCACAGTACTGTTGTTAGATCCACATCCCAGATGGAGAGACAAAAGGTCAGAAATAGGATATTTCCTGGACTCTGAATACTAGATGCTGGAGTATTCTTTTCATTATTTGTCCTTTATTTGAATTATCCAAACACATTGCATTTCCTTCTTCAGGAAGACCTTAGAGTCTATTGTACAACGGGAGCCAGTGACTCATTATCCAGTGATACAGAGTAGGTCTAGAGAGAATATCTTGTATATAGTATGGTTGCATCACCTGCTAATTAAAAAGTCCTATGGCCTATGGCTTAAGCTGGATATGGGAGGTGGAACATCTGAGAGGAGAAAGCATTCTGGGATAGAGCCAAGTGAGAGA
The DNA here is from genome assembly GCF_000001635.26 of Mus musculus. Classification (NCBI taxonomy): domain Eukaryota; kingdom Metazoa; phylum Chordata; class Mammalia; order Rodentia; family Muridae; genus Mus; species Mus musculus. Next base: position 54,101,227 of record NC_000085.6, read on the forward strand.
TCTGCCCGAGATGCGAGGAGACAGATACAAGGTGACCAGCCACTGTGCCAGAATGTAGGTTAAAATAATTGGGTTATTTTAGTTATCATCTAGGAAGAGAAGAGCCTATCTGTGAGGACAAGATATTTGTAAATATATTTTGAGTCTGAGTCTTATTTCTGGGTGCATGGGGCTGGAAAGAAGAACCAGGACTAATGTGGGGTTAGAAAATAATTCCGAAGAACACATACAGGTTTACCGTGACTGGAGGGTGAGGACAAACACCAGAGGCATCACGGATAGCACAGAGCCTACACTGCTTAGGGGACAGGACAGTCACAGGCTTCTTCCTTCCAACACTGCTTTCTGGAGCCTTTTCTTTGGTGCATGGAATCACATGTTCTAGAAATCACAGCCTTGAGAGCTTTGAGGTGCTTGCTCCTTTAGCTTCTGAAGGAAGGGTCACTGTGTGGTATGTGTGCTTCTGAGAGGGGAGAGAGAATGCATCAACTTTCCATCCTCACACATCTCCTTAGAGCAAAGTGCAAGCTTTCCAGAAAGGTGGGCTGAGGTCATAGCCTACAGCGAAATCACATTTCCATTATGGAGGCCCCAGCGCTACAGTGGAGGCTTGGACTAGCCATGGGACTTTATCTAGAATCATCTTCCCTACTTTGCACAACTGATGTTGGGCTCTCCTTATATATACAACAGCACATTGTACTTGATAGAATAATTGGGGCCCATGTAAATCAGGTTGATATGGGAGACTCTCCTTTATTTGACAGCAAGTAACAGGATTTGACTGAGTTGTAAGGGGAATGAGGAAGTCATGATAAACCTGAACCAAGCAAGCCCGATGAATGGTTAGGATATTGAGTCAGACCATAGGGTTGGGAGATGAGGCCTTCTAGGCTAAGTGGTGGCTGTTTTAGCAATCCGAAGTAGATTGAAAGGGTGGGAGGTGGATTGGAAAGAGAAGAACGAAGCAGCCTCCATTTACTGCCTCCTCCTTTGAGTGCCTAGCTTCTGCTGGCTTCTGTTGCTCTAATTTTGTTTCTTCTACTTCATAAGAGTTATATTTATTCTTCAGGTCTCACAGAAGGTCAAGCTCCGTTCAACTGCATGGGAACTGCAAAATTTACAAAGCCTTGTCTGCTTATTCTCAATGAGATTATCCCTAAATTATTTATTTATTTTATGTGTATGGGTGTTTTTGCATGTATGTCTGTATGTCATGTTTGTTCCACCTGTAGAGGCCAGAAGAGGGCATCAGATCTCCTAGATCTTTAAGACACTTAAAGATAAGTGTGAGTTACCAAGCAGGTGCTGGGAATCAAATTCCAGTTCTCTGGGAGAGCAGCCAGTGATCTTGATGGAATCTTCTTTCCAGCCCTGCAATGACCCCCTTTAAAAATCAAAGACTTAGCTGTTAAGAGTTGTCGGCAGGCTTCATGTTTGCAGCTCTGAGGTCATTCTGTCTAATGACAGTTGCCACTGACTAGAAATGTACTTACATGGTCATTAATCAAATGCATTTTCTCCAGACTGACATCTGAAAAGGACCAGGGGGACTTTTTCCACTAAAGACAACCAGAAATGAATGTGGGACTCGGTTTCTGAAAATGACTTGGTTCAAGTCTTCTATGAGGAGGAGACAGAGCTGGCTTTAGCCATTAAACACCAGAAGTTTTCTATGTCCTATGGAAGCTTTAATTAATTTTCCAGACTTTGAGCTGTGCCTTCAGGGAGCACAGAGGGCTGATCAGGGCTAGACCTGCTAAGTCTCTGCTCTCTGCTGACATTCTGTGATTGACACATTGACAGGTGGAGGGTTGCCTGCAGAGCTCTTTTCCATTATTGCAAGCTGTACTGTTTGTCACAGTAATTGTGCTTTTGCTTTCATTACACTTGGGTAGTAGGACATCCCCCTGGTCAGGTAGACCAGTTGGACAGATGGGATGAGGAAAATAGGTCTGGGTGTTTGTCTTATACTTGCCAGTATCTGAGGAAGAGCCACTATCTGGGAATCTCTAGGAGTAACTTGTCTTAATTATGTTGTGATAAGAGAGAAAGATGTATTCTATTTGTCCTTTGTGTGTGTGTGTTTGTGTATGTGTGTGCTCATTTGTTTGTTTGTATGTATGTATGTATGTATGTGTGTGTATGTGGGGGGGGGGTCTTTTAAAATGTAGTCCTTAGAGCTGTCAAGGGACAAAAATACAGCTCTCCCCTAAAAGTGGGTAAAAAGAGTTTATTCTAAAACCAAATATGAGTAACCATGGCCTGGGAACACAGATTCATGACTTTGCAAATTCCATAGTGCAATGTGCAAACAGTTTCATGAAGTTTTTATACTGATAGAACAAAGTGAGTTGTAAGTCAAAACATTTTAAAATTACACTGATGAGAACATTAAAAAAGGAAGTTATAGCCAGGAGAAGAAATATCAGCCACAGGCCTCCGAGGTATGATATTTTTGTAGACCTTTGATTGGTGGAGAATAGAGTTTTGTTGAATTAGTACATTCCAAAGCACATTTTTAAAATGTGTTTGTCAGGATATTAGGTTTGGCTTTATCTACTAGTCACAGGATGATAGCTTTGAGACAGAGGTGGGAAGGAATGACTCTTTAGGTAGCTTGATCATAGCCTAAGATAAACTGTAATTAGGATCAATATCAGTGAAGAGATTTATTTGAATTTTTGTTTTATTTTTATTTTGTAATATTGCATTATTTCACCCTTCCCCTTCTTTTCTCCAAACCTTCCCATCTACCCCTCCTTGCTCTTGTGCTAGTTCATGGCCCCCTTGCTCATTAGTTATTGTTAGATGCATATAAGTATATGCATAGGCACACATTTTCCTAAATATAACCTTCTCAGTCTATATAATGTTTCTCGTGTATGATTTTGGGCCTGAGCATTTGGGTTTGGATAACCAATTGGTGTGCTTTTTGCTGGAAAAGACTCTCTCTCCCATCCCCAGCATCCCTTACTTGCCTGCAATTCTTTGTGTAGGGATGAAGCCTTGGAGCTTTGTCTCATCCGCTTTGGCATGCCTATTGGTGGTGACCTTGTCCAGTTCATGCTCGGGCAGCTGTATCAGTGGGACTTTATAGATTTAGCTTCTGGCATTACTAGTAGACCCAGTTTCACTTCCTGATCTTCTGGTTCTTAAATCTTTTTGCCCCCTCTTCCATACTGTTCCTTGAGCCTTAGGTGCAAGGGTTGTTTTGTAAATGTATCAACTAGATTGAGCTCCACAACTCTGCATTTGGATTGGTTGTAGTTTTCTATAATGGTCTCCATCTATTAACAGAGTTCACTGAAGTTTTAATCTATCAACCAAACTTGGCCGACACAGCTTCTTTCCAGGAATTTTTGTTCACAAAGTGAAAGTGCCAGTGTCTTCATGAGATCAGGCATGCCACCTTGCAAGATTCCATCTGATCTCGCACGTTGATTGCTGACATTCTCTCATGGGAGTAAGTTGGGACAGAGTCTGAGTTTCTGGCCTCTTCTCCTAGCCATTTGAAATGATTTTTCTCCACTTGTGTCCTTGAGGACTAGAGTATAAAGGTTGGGAAGGTTATCTGAGAAGTGGCCTCCACCTAGGAGGAAGCTATCATTCATACTGAGTATAGACCTTCAACTCTGGCTGGTCTAAGGCTGCCCATGCACCTGCCTGTAACCTCTACCATGCTCTGTAACTAAGCCCAATAAACTCATTGGTTACCCTGTGTAGAGTGTTTGGTCATTGGAATCTTATGAGTAAGGGGCCGATGTTTACATCACTCCAGGGAAGGAGTGCTTACCACAGTTTACAATTCCTTAAGTTTGCAATTGACATTAAGTCAGGTAAATAGACCTCATTCCAAGGGTCAAGTTCACATGGTGCTAGAGTATTAGAGGTTGGTGGTGGTGGTGGGGGAGGGTTGGTGTCAGTGGGGAACCAAGTCTTTTCTGGTAGAAGTGAAAAGATGATACCACTGTTACTGAATTTACATGGTAAGTAAGTGTGTGTGTGTGTGAGTGTGTGTGAGTGTGTGTGTGTGTGTGTGAGTGTGTGTGAGAGTGTGTGCGTGCATGAGTGTGAGTGTATGTGCATGTGTGTGTATGTGAGTGAGTGAGTATGTGTATGTGTGTGTGAGTGTGTGTGTGTGTGAGTATATATGTGTGTGTGTGTAATAGAATGGCTTGAGAATGAAATGCTAAGTTGGTTTTGAGTAAGTGCAGAATGTAAAGGTTGACAGACATGAACATGCAACTTCTCTACCCTGTTTCCTTACCTGGTTTGTGTCCTATGTGAGGGCAGAGTTGGGACTTGGCCCTCTGTAGTACAGGTGACAAACTCTTGTGGAGTAGTTTCTTCTCTGGTCCTATAGGCACTTTAAAGACAGAGTAATCTCAAAGGCCCACTTTTCCTTGGAACTCCTTTCCTTTCAAGGGTACACTACAGCACCAGTTGGTCCTATTGATTTTACTGGATGTCACACGCCAAGGTGAAGGAGGCATCCCTTACTGGTTTCAAAGATGTCCTCCACCTGAATTTCCTCTGGGTTGCTTGCACTTGGGTTCTGGCTACACGTGATGCTATCTTGGCTTCATAGCCGAACTCCATGCTTTTGTCTTTTGTCTTGTATAGATGTATATGGATGTATATGGGGTCTATTCTGCTGTAATAAGAATTTTGGTGAATTTTCATTCAGCTGCTCCACCACGTTGCCCGTTTCCCAAGCTTCCTCTGTCTCTGCACACCACCATCTCTGGAGTAGACCCCATCCTCAGGCTTATCACATGGTAATGTGCTTTTCCTACCTGACTCAGGTTCCTGGTGGGACAGAGGAGAAGGCAGGGAGAAACCAGCCACATGACAGCCTATTTATGTTATATCAGGAAAATACAGCAGATTTCTGCCTCCATGTTTTCTATCTCACCAGCCAGAACTGGGTCTCAGGGCTGCTGCTAGCTGGAAGAGAATCTAAGCTGGCCCTGTGCTGAAGCAAGAAGAGATAGAGGACAGGACATTGGTGTGGATGTAGTCCTTCCACCACCTCCCTGTCTTACCTCGGTGTTCTGCATACACTGCGTTCCAGTCCCCCAAAGACCCGCTTCTTGCTCCTCAATCTAATCCCACCCCGAAAGGAATCATAGGAAGTGTTGCTCAGATCTCCTTGGCATGGGAGCATGGCTGACCTGAGAGTTTCAGTTGTCCACTTCTAGATCTGCTGTGATACTCATGCTGAGACTATACTTGCCTTGTGCCTGACTGACTGGTGACTGGGTGCAGTGGGGACACTGGAGTTATCCCTGCTGCTTAGTATGGACCCCTCCAAAGCCTGTCCATCCACCTGCCTTAATCTTTCCCAGAGTTGTTCTTATCTCTTCAGCCCCTCTTCTTCAACCTTCCTTCCATCTCCTCCCACTGCTATTAGAATTGCCTTGTGCTCACAATGTCTCTCTTTTCACTTCCTCTCTTTCACAGGCATTTCCTCAAGCTTCTTGCTATTTAATGCCATCTTAGTCTGTGCTTCGCGGGGGAGTGAACCTGGCACACTTCCATCCCTGGTGTAAATGCACACATCCCTTTTCTTACCTAATGAACCCTGTCCCTATCCCCGTCCTGTTCTGCAGTCTGCAAAGAGGTGAAGGGCTTTACTTCTAATTTTTTCTGACTTCCAGAGTGTGTGTGTGTGTGTGTGTGTGTGTGTGTGTGTGTGTGTGTGTGTGAAAGAGAGTCCCAAGGTAGATTCTTTGAATTCTAATAATTCCTCACACCTCACTACACAATTATATGAACCAATTATATTTATTGAGCATTTGTCCGTCAGGGTCTCTGTCCTGGTGGCTCTCAGGACCAGCGGGTTTAGGAAGGATAGAGCCTTCATTTTTCACCACTGGACAAGACCTCTTCCTAATCACTCTCCCTTAAACACTGGGAACCTGTGTTGTTCAGCATCTCTACATTTTTGCTTCTCTGGCATTTTCTTGGCAAATTATTAAAAAAAAAAAGTGATACAGCTGTTGCCCTAGTGTCTAGCACATCAAGAGTCCAGATAACACAGACCCATTGTAACCATGGCAACCATAATGGCGCACAATGACCCAGAATAAATCCAGGTCCCAGCCTTTGGTGAAACGTGAGCTCTGTCTGCTCCAGCGCGTTTGGAGATGGGGTGGGGGGAAGGTGCCTTGAACCTGGTAGGTGACAGAGGAGGGGCCAGGGGTGCGTGCCCAGCGAACGCAGAGAAGTCCTGATTGATGCCTGTGGAGAATGGTGGGCCATGTGCTGTTAACTTTTTTCATGGTCTGGATCTGCCTTGAGCATGCTAAATAAAGCCAGATGGGCACCTTTCATTTTTCAGCCGTGGAAGGTCCCTAGGGTATCTTCTATAAAAGAACACATGTGACACGATCAAGCACATGGATAGGTCAAGGCTCTTGTGTGCATGGTTTCCTGCATAGCTGGGTGTGGCTTCCTAGTCTCTGCACTCTGGACAGCTGGGCGTGGCTTCAGGGCAGGTCTTCCTTGACTCTACTCTGCAAGCTGGGCGTGGCTTCAGGGCGTGGCTTCCTGAAAGGTGTTTTCTGGTCTTCACAATGGAGATCCCGTGTTCCAGGGACTTACACTGTTATCCTTTCCTCTGCTCTGCAATGCTTTGCTCATTTCCCTGAGTGCTTGTTTATTATGTAGCCCTTTCAGGAACACAGGGCTTCCTTGTTCATATCTTGTCTCCTTGAGCACCTAGCAGAGGTTCTAGAGTGAAGTTGGTGCTCAATAAATGCCTTTTCAAGGCCAGCTTCATGATTTTTTTTTTCTTGTATTGGGAATGTACAATCAGGGCAATGCTGAGACACTTCAGATTTTTTTTTATAAGTTCTTCTTCCTCTTCTTCTCCTCTTTTCTTTTCTTTTCTTTTCTTTTCTTTCCTCCTCCTTCTTCTCCTTCTTCTTCTCTCCTTCTCCCTCCCCTCCCCCTCTCCTCCTCCTCCTTCTTCTCTCCTTCTCCCTCCCCTCCCCCTCTCCTCCTCCTCCTCCTCCTCCTCCTCCTCCTCCTCCTCCTCCTCCTCCTCCTCCTCCTTCTTCTTCTTCTTCTTCTTCTTCTTCTTCTTCTTCTCTCCTTCTCCCTCCCTTCCCCCTCTTCTTTCCTTCTCCTTCTCCTTCCTCTTCCTCTTCCTCCTCCTCCATCCTCCGTCCTCCCTCCTCCCTCCTTCTTCCTTCTTTCTTCCTCTTCTTCAGCTGCCAGGGCAAGCATAGAATGAGTAACCCAGATAGCTCATTGCTCTCCCTGCCAGGGCATATGGCTCAATCTTGAGGAGCACGGCTTGAGGGGAGGACTGAGAGGATGGAAATATCCTCTTCACTCTCTGTCTCTTTCTGTGTGTGTATGTGTGTATATGGTGTGTGTGTATGGGTATGTGTGTGTGCATGTGCATCTCTGTGTGTGCATGTATGTGTGTGTGCATGTGTGTGTGTGTGCACATGTGCACATGTGTGTGATGTATCACTATCTTGTTGCTTTAATTTAGTTTGTGCTATTTGGGATTGAACTCACGTGTGGCTTTGTGCATTCTAAACATGTGCTCTACCACTGAGCTATACCCTCACATCCTCCTACTGCTTTATTAAAAGCAATCTGAGCTATGTACACCAAACTGAGAAGTCTCTTGTTTGTCTCTTTTAAGTTATAAGTTGATCACTTTTTGATATTTTCTAATATATATATATATATATATATATATATATATATATATATATATATATATAAATGAAGAAGTCCTTGAGTCCTGTATATTTCTGTCTGCATCCTTTGGAAACTGTGGAATGATGCAAAGGCATGCTCACCTTCCTGGCTCACAATCCCAGTGAGGACTAACCAACCTGTGACTGCCTCCTGGCTAGAAGATAATTATAAGTGGATGATACACTTCTGTCTTGCCTGACTAGGACTAGGTGTGTAGTGTTGCTGGGTAGGGCCTGGAGTCAATGCTCTCTGGAAAAAGTTTTGGGGAGAGGATGCTATGATTTGGTCACCTTCTGCTGTCCTGTGAGTACAGCTGTGATAGACGTTTCTACTCGTCCTGCTCCTGTTGACAATGCTTTGAGCCTACAGTGGTCATCATTCTGATTAGAGGCTGCTACACAGACAGTATGCATGGGAAGCCCAAGGATGCTCCACAGAACAGATGGGTAGGCACGGCAGCAGCTTCAGCACCAACTCAGAACAATTGATGTTCGCTCCTTTCCAGTGGCTTTCTCTCTTTGGGAATGTGTGTGTGCAGGAGTGTTTATGGTGGGTATGGGTGAGTGAGTGTGAGTGTGCATGTGGAAGGCAAAGGACAACCCTGGGTAGTTCCTTGGGTACAAACCTCTTTTTTATTTTGAGACAGTTTCTCTCACTGGTCTGGAGCTGAGTAGACTAGACTGGCTTGCCAGCAAGCCTCAAGGATCTGCTTGATTTTGCCTTTCCAGCACTGGGATCGCAGTTACCAGCACACCTATCCTCCCCCTGCCCATTTCAATGTGACTTCTGAGGATCAAGAAGCAAGGCAAGTGTGATGGTTTGTACATGCTTGGCCCAGGAAGTGGCACTGTTAGAAGGTGTGGCCTTGTTGGAGTAGGTGTGCTACTGAGGGTGTGGGTTTTCAGATCCTCATCCTAGCTACCTGGAAGCCAGTATTCTGCTAGCAGCCTTCAGATGAAGATGTAGAGCTCTCAGCTCCTCTGGCACCATGCCTACCTGGATGCTGCCATGCTCCCCGATTGATGATAATGGACTGAACTTCTGAACCTGTAATCCAGGCCCAATTAAATGTTGTCCTTGTAAGAGTTGCCTTGGTCATGGTATCTGTTCACAGGAGTAAAACCCTAACCAAGACACCAAGATATCTCCCTAGTCCCTGTTTTCCATCATCAGCTGCAGCATGGCTGGATGGCTTGTAGCTCTTTATCTACCTTTGGTAGAGCTGTCTGTGATTTCCAAAGGCTTCCCTCTACAGCTTACCACGCTCCGCCGTGCTCCTGGCATGCTGATCTTGATTGCCCCTGCCAAGGCTGGTGTGACAAACTCCTCCTCTACAGCCCCATTCATGTAGTTCCCTGGGTGGGCCTTCTGAGTAGAGCTCTTTATCTGGCTTCACTTGCCTCTTCCACCCGGGGTATCACTTTCTTGTTCATCTGACAGCCAGCGCTTTAGGTGTCAAGTCCACCGTCACATGAGGAAGGACTACAGGCCTGAGCTGTCACATAACATCAGGGACAGTCATTGAAAATATTTTGCTTTTTCCCAAGTGACTTTCAGATTCCTCCAGAGAACATTTTTGAAATTGCTCAAGTCCTCAGGGCCCATCAGAGTTTCTCCTTGTGCAAACAGGGCATATTTTAGAGCACATTAAGGCCCTTTAAATGTTCTTAAGGGATTTTATTTTCCGGCCATTTCCCATTTTATGATCACATGGCAGGCGGGTCCTTTGGCTCGCTGATTCTGAGGGCGAAACTGTCTTGGATCTCACGAGTAGCAGAAGTGGTGTGGTTGCCTAGTACTGGGAAACTTGAAGAAGTCTTGTGGGTCTGTGGTGGGCACACATGGGAACAAACTGGAAATAAAGCACCAATATGCAGGGTCGAGGGTTTACAAATTGCCTTCATCTACAAATCGACCGGGTTAAAATTCTTGTATTTAAATTTTATTTGTTTTTATTTTATGAGCACGGGTATTTTGTCTCCCTTATGCCTGTGCCCCTTGTGTGTGCAGTGCCTGTGGAAGCCAGGAGAAGGGTGAGATCCCCTGAAACTGGAGGCAGAGATGATTGTGAGCTACCATGTAGGTGCTGGGAATAGAACTCGGTGCTTTGGAAGCGAACCCAGGGCTTCTAACTTTTGAGCCATCCCTCCAGCCCCAGGACTGCACTCCTTCTACTTCGGAATATTCCCTGCTAACAAGCAGAACAAAGTGGCCAGGAAAATGTGATGTCTGCTGCCCTGCGTAAGAACTGGGAGGAGACGGAGGCAATGCTCTTCGAAGTTTCTGAAGCTGAGCTCGTGTGCTGGCGGCCTTCAGTTCAGGGTTGAAGTGGAACATGCACAGAGACAGGCACTAGTCCTGCATGTGTTCAGCAGACCAACCAACACGCTGGCATCTTATATGCACCGCCAGTGGTAGTAAAGATAAAACAGCATACGCTGGACCCTGCCATGTTTTCTGAAGTGCTTTCTGCATATCTTTAAAGTCATAGCAGAAGCTGTGTAGCCAGATGGAATGTTCCCATTTCACAGATCATACACATGCTGCTGAGTGTGTCCACAAGGCTCTCGTAGCTCGCAGTCTTTTGCTTTTCCTGTGAGTGTTCATCCTTTGCAACCCCACCCCCACCCCCGGTGGATTCAGTTTAATTTCTCCCTAGGTTTATGATGCTGTTCAGATACTTGCATCTTAACAACCGTCCACGATTCCTGCACAGGTGATTCACAGCCTGCTGTGTCTTGGAGACAGTTTTCCCTGTACTAGGACATCTCAGGACACTACTTCTGGAGGCACCTGCAGAAAAGTAAAGTAAGAAGCCACACTTCTAATGTCATGATCACATGTAGTGGGAATATTGGATCAGGTCCTCACATAGGCCAGGTTGGCCTTGAACTTGCTACCCACGTTCTTGGATGACAAGGCTTGTATCATTATACCAAGTCTGACGTGGTGCTGGGAACCGAATCCAGGGTTTCATGCATGCTAGACAAACGCTCTATCAGTAAGTTACTTTCCTAGGTAAGTGGGGATTTTGAAAACCAAACAAATAATGTTATTTCTCAGCTTATTTGTCCAGTTCACACACATTGAGCCAAATGTCTTGTAGACACTTCTCTAAACCTTACCCTCTGAACTGCAAGAGGCAAAAGTCTCCACCACCAAAGATCTAGAAGGGGTGGTTGCAACAATAATTTGGGTGGGAACTCTGTATTAGGAAAATTTTGCTTAATATTTCAGGAGAACACAAGGAACGGCAGGTGTTGTAGCAGTGCAGGAGCCATGAGCCCAGGAAATGCCAGGCTAGTCCTACAGTGTAGAACTCTGTGGCAAAGATTTTTGGGTCAGCTATCTCCATGTTCACTGGACAGATGTGGCGGCACACCAGGAACGTGGATCCTACAGTCGACTACACTGATAGCCCCGAAGAATCTGCAACTCTGATATCCTCAGGGGTCATGTACAACATCTGGAAAGAGGAAAGAAAGGGTTACAAGGAGATCCGCACACTGTGGCCAGTGAATAACCCCAGAGAATGCCTTCAGTTCCCTGGTCATCCCAGCTATTGTGAATTTGCCATAGTTAACAGAGTTTTCCTTACACAGTCTTTATATTTTAACCAGGTTTTTAATCTGTTAGTTTAAGCTTAGGTTTTTCTGGTTCTCCCTTAGTAAGGATGAAAAAGAAAACGAATCTACACTACACACACACACACACACACACACACACACACACTCCCTCCCTCCCTCCCTCCCTCCCTCCCTCCCTCCCTCCCTCCCTCCCTCCCTTCTTCCCCAAAGCAACAGATTCCTTTCAAGTCATCAAAGAATTTATTCTTTCCTGTGTTCAAAGCATAAAGGGGAATAAGTTCAAAATAAACCTAGATTACACTCCTCTCTCTTCCTCCCCCGTTCGTTTCCCCACCTGCCTATCCAGGACTATGTCCGGAACATTTACCTTGGGCACTTCTTTTTACATTTCATATTCAGGATGTAGGAATATACCTGGCAGCCTCTGCCCTTCCCCAACTAGTGGTTTTAGGTGGGAGTGAAACAGAGGGTGGTAGTCATTCAGCAAACAGAAGTTAAGTGCCACTGATATTCATCCTCTCTGGGAAATGTGGGCTATCATGAGAAGTCACTGCAGAGGGTCAGGAAGCACCTCTGAGTAGGTAGTGTTTGAGCTGAGATTAGAGGATGAGGAGGCCTCCTCTGGGTGGAGCTGGGTGGGTACAGAACATCTTTTAGGGATGCTCATGAGCAACAGTGACAAAGGCTCCAGGGCAGGGAAAGATAGGGTGGCAGAGCAATTAGAGGAAGGAGAGGATGGAGCAGAATGGGGAGCAAGGAGACTATGGACTGCACAGGCCTCTGTAAGCCAACTTAACTTCAAGAGCAGTGAGAATCCACTGGAGTGTTTGCACCGCAGCTGGTGTCCGTCTATGCTCACTCTAAAAGTTAAAACCGATCTGAGGGGGGGTAAGAACTGGATCAGGAAGGCCATTCGGGAGGCTAGAAGAATAAATAGACTAGCCCTGAGGTCATGGTGGTTTGAAGGGACAATGGCAGTGAAAGTGCAGAGGAATAATGGGCGGGAGAAGCCCTGAGAAGGTAGAGTTGTGTCAATGACCTCAAGTAAAGGGGAATGAGGCATGATGATGGGCGTGTCTGTGAGCACCACCCGTGCTGTTTCCTGAGATGCTGAAGCTGGAGCGAAGGGGACAGGGACAAAGGCCACTTCGGCTGTGCACTTGCTAAGTTGAAGATGCCCCATTGTCATTCAAGCAGAGGCCTCAAGAAGGAAGGCTGCTGTTGCAGGATATTTGATCTGCACTGGAAAAAATTTGCAGTGGTGTGGTTCAGCCCTAGAATACACCTTCAATACAAGAGCTTAATAAATTCAACGCTAAGTGAAGAGGTGGGGCAAGCAAGCAGCTGACAGGAAGTGAACATAGGTAAATGGAAAGGCCGGGCTTTGAGTTGAAGGGGATTTAAGAAGCAGGAGGAGCCTTTTCCTTCTGGGACCCTCGGTGGAGTAGGAAGGTCAGCTGGGTGCTTCCTCTTCCTGTCGGAGGTAGCAGGCTTTCACCCCAGCATCTAGCTTCTGAGTCTTCATTGGTAAAATTGAATGCTTGGGTTTTTTTTTTTTTTTTTTTTTTTAAACAACAGGCTGCAGGTGGGACTAGTCCTTAGAACATAGGAGTGCCCCATGAGAGATAGTTTTAAAATTTTGCCACCCCTAAGCATCCATGGTAGAACTAACATTACCACCTCAGCTCCTTTGCAGGTCTCCTGGGAGTGCCAGGCCCACCGAGGTGTTGAATTCTGTTCTCATGCCTTCTGTTGTTTACTTGTGATGTTAGTGTCCAGGAATCCCGGACCATAGGTAGTCATCGCAGGTGCCGTGGAACTAGGCTCATCGCAAGCTGGGGAGTGGAAGGGATGGTACACTTGAAGGCCAATGCAGGAGAATGGTCTACAGCTTCAGAAGTCCCGGGAGACCAGGGAAGCCAGCCCCGAGGAAGGAGATCAAAGATGTCAAAGATCAGTGAAAAATGGAATTGAATATTAAGAGAGACTGCTAAGAAAATCAATAGGAGCTAGCCAGGGAGGTGTTGAGGCTGGGCCATAAACACATAGGTTTAGGGAAGAGGGGCAGGGCAGGGCATTGTGGGCTCCCCGGAGAGGACAAACCCCTAACTTCGTGACTCTAATAGAGGAAAATGACAAGACACCATGGCAGAAATTGTCAACTATAGCCGACCTGTTTGCTTAGGACGGTATAAGAAGCTTGATTCTCCCTCCTTATACAAAGCTAGGGAGAAAATCTGTTTGCCTGCGGGAGAGACGGGGCCGGCTTCCCGTCCAAGTCTAGGCTTTACTGTTCTCTCCCTCTTGTCCAGCCTCAGCTCGCAGTCTCTCTTCTCCTTTGTCTCATAATTTGACACCCCTGAATTAGGCCAGCAATAGATAAACTGAGAATTAACTGTGTCCTAGTGCATAGTAGATGTGCTAGCGGGATAGGATCGTACTGGTGGATAAGTGTGTCCTGCTGGGATGGGCGTGTCCTGCTGGGATGGGCGTGTCCTGGTGTCAGCGGCAGCTTTCATTTCGCTCCCTGGCTGACACTGAACCAGGCTCAGCCACCTCTCATTTCTTCAGCAACTTCTTTGTTTACTTGGAGAATGAGAGGACATAGACCCCGGGGAGAGGAGAGTCTACACAGCGGTAAAGGGAAGAGGACGATGCTCACGTGACTCAGCACAGCCGTGCCTTTTAGTCTGAATGTCTTAAGCCATCAACTCACCAGTCCTAGTGAGAGTTGCAGATCTGCCTTTTGCGGATCTGCTGAGCTGTTGGGTGGATCGCCCTTCTTCTGATCTTCAGTCAGTGATGATTCTTGTCTCCCTTTACTATGGTTTGTGACTTTAAAAAAGAACGAAGTAAAGCAATACACACAAACTCTTCATAAAGACACTAGCCACGGCTATTACCCTTGACGCAAATTCATGCTGGTTTGCAATGAGGTGTGTGCATGCACCCCGGACCCTGGGGATCATGCCTGCCAGGCAGTGCCAAGCACTGGACTGTACCCTGCTGCAGGGTATTCAGCAGGACACCTGCACAGAGCAACAATCCCAGGCCAAAAAGAGCTGCACTTCCCAGCAGACAGTGTGAGGTGAAACTAAGAAAAGACTCTGCTATTTCATTGGAACTATCAACTTTAAAAAAAATAAAAAAACTCATAAATTACTGCTGATATTGTTTCTAATTCTGGATATGCTTAGGAAATATTTGGCAAATTGAACAAACACCGATGTGATGTAACCCTTCCTCTGAGCCCAGTGGGAAGAAAGTATTGCTGTATTGTGTTTTTACAAAAGGGACTGAGTTCAACAGCGAGACCCATCCTCAAAAGCTCCCTTACCAGGAACCAGGAATAGGCTTGTCAGGGCCATTTCTCTTTACAGAATCCTGTTTGGGCAATCAGCAGTTATTTCTGGGAGACTCTTGGGTGTAGAAACTGCCACGGTTCAGCAGAGGAAGGAAAGAGGGCTATAAGGACCTAACAATTCAAATCTAGAATTTATCCTTGAAAATGTCTCCTCAGAGGCACACAAAGCTATGAAAAAAGCTGTGCACACAAGCCCTCAGTGACAGACTGCCGAGCAAGGAACACCTGTGTGGCCCACAGACCTGTCCACGGAAGAGCTGTCCACAAACTAGGCACTCTCTCACAATGCAGTACTCAGGCACGGCTCTTAAAAACCAGGTAGACAACATGACTGGCTAAGCATGATCTGAACAAAGATGCTGTGGATAGACATGCTAATGTTGAACATGGGAAGCTCTGGGGGCCTCCACTCTAAAACTACAGGCAACTGAGGAGAGTCGAGAAGGTCTTCCCTACGGAAGGACACACACACACCTAACAATTTGGCTACATAACTGTGTATACTTATAATATTTGTGTGAGTATGAGTGTGTGTGTGTGTGTGTGTGTGTGTGTGTGTATAACAATAAACAGAGGTCACAGTTTTGAAAGAGACCAGGCAGAAGGAGGTACATGGGAAGGTTTGAAGAGAGGAAAGGGAAGGAAGAAATGCTATATTATAATCTCAAAAAATTAAAATAATCAAGCTAGAGACATGAGCTTCCTTGAGAATCTGTGTACCCCTCTTATGATGCTCAGTAATAAAATCAAATTGCAAGACAGCGTGTAGACAATGATTTAATCTTTTTTTTAAATCATTGAACTTTTATTTTTATTTTTTTTAATTAGGCAGTTTCTTCATTTACATTTCATATGCTATCCCAAAAGTCCCCCATACCCTCCCCGCCTCCCCGACAATGACTTAATCTTTAGGGAGCATTTTGACATTAATAATTTATATTTTAATATGCAAATTTTTGGCACGCTATGCATCAAATAGACTAGTTATCTTGTGACAGTGGGGTTGGGTGGCAGTGTCACAGCTGCTATGGTCTGTCTGTCAGAGTTGAATTTTATAGTGCCTCAAATTACATGTGTTATCAACAAGAGTCATAAAGATAGTAAGCGGTGTGCAGGGAGGTAGGGAATGTAATGTATAAGTATGGCCTCCACCCTCCTCGGGTCAAAGGCTGATGGAGCAGAAAACCACATCCACCAATACAGTGGCATGTAAGTCCTACAGTAACAGAGCTGTGGGCAAGGGGCACCAGTGTTGTGGGGAGCAGCCACTGGCAGGTAGTATAGAAGGGTGTTCCCATCACCCTTCTGTTGCTGTGATAAACACGGACCAAAACACTTAGAGAGGAGAGGGTTTGTTTGGCTAACATTTCCAGGTCACCATCGATCATCGAGGGAAGCCAGAACAGGAATTCAAATCAGGAGTTGAAGCACAGACTGTGGAGGAATGCCGCGCACTGGCGTCTTCTCAAGGTCACGTTCAGCTACCTTTCTTACACAGTCCAGGCCTCCCACATCCATAGAGGGTCCAGCCCTCCTGCATCAATTAGCAATTGGGAAAAAGCCCTACAGATATGTATACAGGGTAATCTATTGGAGACTATTCCTCCGTTGAGACTTTCCCTTCCTAGGTGTATCAAGTTGACAAGATTAGACATCTTGAAAGGGTTCCTCATCTTGTTCTGGAAGGACACTCACAGAGGCCATGGCAAGGCAGCTAGGCTAACAGAAGCCAAGGGAAGATTCGGAACATTGTTCCTCTGTCTTGGTAGCTCAGAAAGCAGTCCTGGGGCCATTCTGACTCATAAAATGTCACAGGAGTCCAGTTGGTGCAGTGGACATTTGATGACAGATGATCTGAGAGAGACACAGAAGGTCAGCTGAAGTCAAACGCTGTTGCTTGTCCGTCCTCTCGGACTTGGCATTAAATCACAGCTGCTTCGATGGTGATCTAAAGACCAGTTCCAGACGGTTCTAATTAGCCCCCAGTGTTCCTACTTCACAGGATGCTTAAATCTTGACTTTATGATCCGGAGGCAAGACATCCATGTCATCAGAGGAATTATTTATCAGGAGATGAAATCACCGAGCTGCTGTGATTGATAGCAGGGTAAAGGCACAGAGCGTCGTATTTCTTGTTGACAAGAAGAACTTCGTGTTTGTACAGCGCTCTGACCACTGCTCACCCCGAGGAAGGTGTCAGTGGACTCATTGCGACCTGCTTCCATTTTTTTTTCTGGTTCTTGAAGTTGGGCTCCAGAGCTGTATCTCCCTCCTATGCTTCTATTTAGATCAAAGTTTAGGGTAGAAAAAGTCCAGGGTGAGTCTTCTGTCTCTGACTTCATTCTCATGCTGAATAGATAGGGAGTGGAGGAGGGAGGGTAAAGATGGAGAGGAGAGGGCTGGAGAAGAGAAAATGATGGCAGGCCAATGGGAAAGAAGAAAGGGCTGGCAAGGACTGGCGGCCTCCAGGGAGCTGTACTTGTTCAGAGATGTCCATACCTGAAGACTGGAAGGCCACTTCATATGGATTTGTTCCCCACAGACAAGCTCTGCCTACAGACTCTGGGCTGTCCTTGAATCGGAAAAACTTACTTCTCTCACACGTTTATCCACCCTGCAGGGCCCCTTTACAACCTTTTAGGGCAACATATATCATTTTCACCCCAGGTGTGCGTTGCTCTTAACATACATTTAGAAAAAGGCACAGGTCTTAACTATCACTTGAGGACAGAACCCACCTCTCTATGTACTGCTGTCAGAAACCAAGAAACTGTCCCCACTCCCAAACCCTAGCCCTCCCCATCCAGCCACTACCCCACCTTCCAACGCCACACATAGTTCAGTTCTACTTGTTTTGAATGATGTATTTATTTAAAATACTTAGGTTTATTCATCTTTATTTTATGCGTGTATACACGTGAACTACATGCATACCTATTACTGAGGAGGCCAGAGAGGGGATCAGATTTCCTGAAATCGGAGTTACAGTGGCTTTGAACCACTATGTGGGTGCTAGGACTTGAACACAGGCCCTCTGCAAGAGGCACAAGTACTCTTATCTGAGGATTCATTTCTCCAGTCCCCAAAGATTCACTTATGTTTACATGAATAAGCATTTATCTGTGTATATGTATGTCCGATTCCCTGGGATCCCGGAAGAGAGATCAGATCTTCTGGAACTGGAGTTATAGGTAGTATTGAGTCAATATGTGTATGTGCTAGAAACAGAACCTGGGTCATTTACAAGAGCAGCAAGCATTCTTAACTGCTGAGACAGTCTGCCCTTGGAAGTGTTGACAACGTCTGTGTTCCATGTCCTCATAAACGCTTGAAATGTCACCTCTTCTCCACTCTAGCACAGGCACTCTGGTCCTTGTTGGTGGCATCTTAATTTGGTATTTCCCCAGCGATACACGAAGTCACGGGCCTTGTGTAGGAGCCAGCGGCTTTCCCCAGTGCACTGCGTGTGGTTAGACTCTGCTCACAACACAATTGCATCTTTCTGTGATGGAGCTTCTGGATTATCTCCCAAGGCACTGCTCAGTTCTTTCACACTCTTACAAACGTTTCTTTCTTACTTAAACTGGTAAGAGAGGTGTGTTGACATCTTGAACACGCTTTCTAGTGAGATCTGTTTCCCCTTTGTTCTGTTTTGTGTTTACATATTTTGAAACTTTGTATACTAGGTGCATAGTACTGAGGTCACATCTGCTTGATAAACGCTAAGTGCGAGCCAGGTGTGGTGGTGCACGCCTTTAATCCCAGCACTCGGGAGGCAGAGACAGGTGGATTTCTGAGTTTGAGGCCAGCCTGGTCTACAAAGTGAGTTCCAGGACAGCCAGGGCTACACAGAGAAACCCTGTCTCAAAAAAACCACAAAAACAAAACAAAACACGCTAAGTGTGACAAGCAGCTGCACCCAGCAACAGCACAGTCTTTTTTTATGGTTGGCATTTGTCCTATTTATCTGTTCACAATTCTGTATCCCATCTTATGTTTGACCGTTCTCTTTCACTGGCTAGCTGATCTCGGAATTTTAATATAATTATCAATACAATTATGCTTAAACCATAGTATTTTTAAGGAGCCCCATCTATACCCCCTCCTTCCTTTCTTGTGGATTTTTTTTTTTTTTAGTGTTCTACTTATTTCCATTGTTGACTAAAGATCTTTCAGTTAATATTTTTACTTGTTCCTGTTAAGTTTACAGATTCACGTAGGAACTCACAAAGTATATTTCCTTTCCTCTGAGTCAATCATTCATTTCACTTCTAGATGTTACAGACCATTGTATTTTTGTAGAGTTAAAAAGTGAAATATCCTTACGATATTTTCAAGAGGAATTCTTTATATGTGTATAAACGGTATTATTGTTTTACGTCTTAAGAATTTTATGTTTGCCTGCTTGGAGGGAAGCAGGCTGCTTTCTGTAACAGAGGCGAGCTCTCTGCGGAATCTGCTTCTGCAGCTCTTCATTCCTTTGGGCTAACATTAGATTCTCATGTGAACATTGGCTTCCCAATTTCTGTATCACACATGCTCTTCTTTGTGGGGGACTTCCCGTCCTCTTCTTGACCTGCCAACACAACGGCGCAGGTGTCCTCTCCCATCCTTCTCATGCCTCTCCTTTCCCATGAGTGGTGTGGCCAGGACCCAGACATGTGCTCTTGCTAAGCAACTGCTCAGCCCCTGAGCTACCCCAGCCCTTTGCCTTCATTTTCCAATAGCGTTCAAGAGTGTTTCCACCTCTGCAGGCCATTTATTTATTTATGAACTAATCTCGCTCCTCTGTGTCATTTTGATTTTATTGCTTTTGACCAGGTCCTTGCAATCATACTCCATCATTTATCTGTGCGTCCTGCCTCCCCGAGACCCCCTGTTCAATACGTCCTTATCACTGCCTTTTGACAATTTTATTGTATAGCATCGGACAGTTTCTTCATGTTCATATTGCCCAGGATTATCAAGCTTGTGAGATCTGTAGGCTTATAGTTTTTTTTTTTAAATCAAATTTAGAAAAAAAATCGGCTGTTATTCTTCAAAGATAGCTTCTGCTTTCTCCTGCTCCCTCCTTCTGGTTCTAGTTACAGGAATGGCAGACACTGGCTTTAATGTCATAGATCGCACTTCTTTCTTCCCTGTTTAAGGGGTTTTTGTTTGTTTTGTTTCTGGTTTCTTGGCTTTTGGTTGTTTTAATCGTTGAGTCTTTCGGCACTTTGATTCTTTTTTAAGTAGTATCTAATGTGTGATTAAAAGACAATGGCTAATTTGATGTGTCTGTCTGTCTGTCTGTCTGGGGTATGTTGTCCAGATTCACCTTGCCTGGTCTTTCTTGTCTTTTGTATTTACTTTCTTGTCTTTTGTATTTGCTATTCTTTACTATAAGTGTATGGATAATGGATTCAAACCTCAGCACTTGTCTGCGGTCTCCACTATTGCTGGATCTGTTCCCTTGAGTCTTTTCTCTCCATTTCTAGTTGACCAGAAGGATGCTCCTGGTGAAGATGACTAACTTGCCGTTTTCATCTTCTGTGTAGTACTCGTGCACAGAGACCCTTGTCTTCTTTCTCTTATGCGTGTTCTCCTTGGTAGTGTTGTAAGACTCTTTCCCCCATTCCCAGCAACATCGTGAAGTCTCTCCACGCATGAAGGTTTGGCTCCTTTTGAATGTGGTATGGCTGCCTTCCAGCTGCTTACCAGTAAGATCAGGCTTTGCAGGTTAGGAGGAATCCCTTCTTCATCCCGGATCTTGGCTTTACCCTCTCTATAGTGTCTGGGGAATCAACCTCAAGCTTGATGGTCTTCCCCATAGGGTCCTTATGAACCGCTGCATCTTGGCAGCAGTTCTGCTGCAGATGGTGGATCGGAAAGCTCTCTCAGTCTTTTGGTTGTAGGATGCATTCAGCTTATAGGGCCTCTGAGCCTTTGGAGTTTTCCCTGCTAATGCCTCCTTAGTACTTTGTAACAGACAGAGGAACCCTTGTGGGTGTCTGAAGTTCTTTCTCTACCCGACAAGTCCAGCTGCCCTAAATGCCTCACATTTATATCTGCATTCCCCGAGCCAATGGGAATGAGTACAGATTAACCTTGCATGGATGTCTCTTCCCCTTGCCCAGTGACACAGGCCTTTGGGGATACTATTTAGACATCTTGAAACCATCATTGATATAGTTTCTTACCTTCTAGCCATTGATAGCAACATGACCAGTCTTTTTCTCTATTCAGACACATAGTCGTTACATGTTGGGCACACCTGCATCTAGATAGTCATTACCTGTAGAGGATCTCTGTGTAGAGTTTGTCTCCGACTTGCTTATCTTCCTTTGTTTCAGTAACATTTCTCTCTCCATTAAATGGAGTACTGTTGGTAATAGTCCCTTGCTATTCTCTTAGAAGCCTGTGTATTTGGGCTGAATAACAAGGCTAGGGATGGAATCTGGACCCGGGACTTGGCTCTTTGAGGCCACTGGCCCTAGGATAATGAGATCTGGGGCCCTGGAGATATGGGAATCAGGTGGTATCTTCCCACACAACTGTTATTTCCTCTTTCAAGTTATGTCCCATCTCTTCATTTTCTTAAATTTCCCATTTCTTCATTTTTTTGCTGTAGGTGAGTATCTAGCATTGGAATGCAGGTGAGAAAACCATGGCCATTGGAGGCCACCCTAGGTTAGCTCGATCCCCTTCTTCTTTATTCAACAGCTATGCTAGTTCCTCACAGTCCATCTTTGTTCACTGGAGGACAGGTGATGCTCAGACTTGGCTCCAAGACTATCTTCAGGTGCAACCTAGATGTCCCCTCCTCTCCACCCAGTGCCTTGGTGTAGTGCCTACTGTATGCTAGGGTCTCTTTACTTAGTTACAGGGTGGTTTTTCTCTCTATAATCCGGCACTGGACTATGGGATGGAGATGTCCCAGCCTGAGAAACGCTACAGGGCACTCTGGAGCATTCTCTTACCTCTCCTTGCTCATAGACTGGAAAACAAAACAGATGCAGCGCAACATTCATAGTTATAAAAATGACTCGTGGCTGTGACCGAGTCCAAAGAGGCTTATCTTTGTCTGGCCCTTCTCAGACCAGCTGCACGCGCCATTGTGAACCCATTAGAAATCCTGTCTAGCCAGTGATTCAGCTTTTCTCTCCAGTCTGCCACCAGCTGGGGCCTGGCTGGGCTGTGTGAAGCCCATGGGCATGCGTGCAGATGAACCTGGGTTTCAGTTATACACAGTTGGTCCCCAGACCTCCCATGAATAACCCCTTTGCTTCAGTCTCAACAGAATGGCCCAGCTATAATTCTATTAATAAAATCCATTTAAGTAAAAATAAAGATCAAAATGTTAAAAAGCGCCATGTCTACAATCTACCTGACTGTGGAGTGCTCCGTATGCAGGCACAGTCAGGCAGTGTGTTAAACATGAAGGGAGGACCTGCCAGGGCTCCCGGGGGCTGTGAAGGTCAATGCTGCAACACACGTGTGCTCACCTTGAGTACAATGTAGACTTCACACGTGTGTGTGTGTGTGTGTGTGTGAGCATCGGGGAATTTGAGTCCGGTCACGGACATGGGCCGTTCTCCATGTTGGTTAAATTGAGAAGTTGGTTTTCATCAGACTCACATTTTCATTCTCTTTCCTCAGTTTACTCATTTTCTTGTTGAGTAGCCCCCATCTAAAGTGCAGTCTTACCCAGGGATGTGGCTGACCCGTGTGGATGTTTCTCCACTGTACCTTCGTAAACTTGAAAGCTGTATGATCATGCATGCTTCTTTCTGCTTTAGTGAGTGGGAGCTGGGGGTTGTGCTGCTGGAGAGAAGATGGGCGGGCTGAGGCGTGATGGGCGGAGCTCAGGCCTGGTAGGCGGAGCCGAGGCATGGTGGGCGTGGTCCTGAGTTGCTTTTCTTCCTCACATTATTCTCCCACTTCCTTCCTGGAGCCTGGCTCCACCCTCTTCTTGTCTACAGCAGTCCCTCCAGGTCTGCACACTCGGGTTCTCCCAGATTCTAGTTCCCTTGGAAAGTACTTGTCCTCTGTCTCCTTTGCTCAGAAGGAACTTGGTAAACTCTGACTTGTCTAGTTAAGTAGTGGATGCTAGTAGGCTAGGAGGGTGCTAGCAGATTAAAACCACCCTCTGAGGTGACTACCACATCTTCAAGAGGACGGAGAGCATGCTTTCGGGGGGGGGGGGATGGGTTTCTGAGAAAAAGGAGAATTCAGTACTGAAGAGGATGCTGAAAGAAAGATGGGTATGGAAGCACGGCTCAGTTTCTTGGTCAAAGCCTATGAGCAGGAGTATAATGTGGCTCAGAGGGAGCATATAGAATGCTGCGGATTTGCCCCTTAGCATTAGGGTATGCGTATGGGGGGGGGGGGGTGATTCAGTAGGCAGCAGAGGAAGTCATGGCACGCAATGTGAAGTTCTGGATTCCATGTCATATCTGGTTCACGTTGTTGGTTCAAGTGTCTGCTTCTTGTTTCCTTCTTCTTTCAGACAGGGGCCTGTGACCTGAGAGGAAGGTGTGTAGGATGCAACATGTCCCAGACACTCTTCATACGCCTTAGCTCCTGAGCATCCTTCTGCCAATCATCCCCACTCCAAGAGGAGGGGCATATGTTGGTGGCGATGGGTAGATAGTGCATGGTCAGTTGGCCTCGCTTGCTCCTAGGCTGTACCAGAAAGCCACTCTTCACTTTATTCCTCTGTCCCTTCCTTATCTGCCCCTCTACTCCTTCAACAGCTCTGTGTCCTTTGTTTCCTCTTCTGAGGATGCCTGATCCCCCAGTCCCAGCTGGCTCTCCTGATTCTTCTGTTAGAGCCCAGCCCCTGCTCCGGTTCCAGGCTCTGCTCTCCTTGGCTATTCAGTCTCCCTCCCAGTCTGATGTGCTTGTTAGTCATTTCCTGTTTGCTTGTGCACACCGTCTGACATGAGGCAGGCATTTTATTGACTAACTGAGGAAATCAGAAGGGAAGATGGTTGATCATTTAATTTGAGAAATAAAACAATAGAAGAGAAGGAGATTGCAGAAACTGTTCCTTAGCCAGGGCCAGTGGGAAGGCCATGTAGGAGAGAGGGCACTGCAGGTACAGCATTGCTCGAGATTGCCACAGGCGCATGGCAGCTTGGGTTCTGAAGTTGTTCCAGAATCTACTTGAGGCATCGCTGAGAACTCATTAGCTTGCTTGTTCCTTCATTCAATATTTATTGACCTTTACGGTCCAAAAAGCCCTCCTAATATCTAGAAATATGGCTGGAGAACAGAAAAAGAAAACAAAACCCATGTCTTCATGAAGTTTACAAATCATTGGTTGCATTTAGTAATGAATAAAGAAAGAGGAGTTGGAAATTACTAAGTTGGCAAAGTATGAAGCTCTGAATTCAATTCCAGCATGCACCTGGCTTTTTACATAGGGGCAGTAGCGTATGCTGTAATCCTGGAGCTGGGCAGGCAGGGGCTGCAGAATGCACAGGGCTCATTGGCTATCTAGTCTAGCTGAATTGGCAACCTCCGGGTTCAGTGAGACACTGTCCAAAAAAAAAGAAATATACTCTAAATAGACTGTATTCACATATGAAACTACCAAAGCATAAATAAAAATAAGAACAAGATGGTTATCAATTGGAAATATTTGACATCAACCTAGATACAAATGGAGAGGTGTGTCTACATCTGCATGCATGTATACACAGGCACAGCATGTGCTCATGGCATGTATGCACAGACACAGCATATACTCATGGTATGTATACACAGGCACAGCATATGTTCATGACATGTATACACAGACACAGCATATGCTCATGGCATGTATACACAGGTGCAGCATGTGCTTATGGCATGTATACACAGAGACAGCATATGTTCATGGCATGTATACACAGGCACAGCATGTGTTCATGGCATGTATACACAGGCACAGCATGTGCTCATGGCATGTATACACAGGCACAGCATATACTCATGGCATGTATACACAGGCACAGCATATACTCATGGCATGTATACACAGGCACAGCATATGTTCATGGCATGTATACACAGACACAGCATGTACTCATGGCATGTATACACAGAGACAGCATGTGCTCATGTCATGTATACACAGGCACAGCATATACTCATGGCATGTATACACAGGCACAGCATATACTCATGGCATGTATACACAGGCACAGCATATACTCATGGCATGTATACACAGGCACAGCATATACTCATGGCATGTATACACAGGCACAGCATATGTTCATGGCATGTATACACAGACACAGCATGTACTCATGGCATGTATACACAGAGACAGCATGTGCTCATGTCATGTATACACAGGCACAGCATATACTCATGGCATTTATACACACGCACAGCATATGTTCATGGCAAGTATACACAGACATAGCATGCACTCATGGCTTGTATATATAGACACCACATGTACTTGTGTGCACAACCTACACAGCACTGATAGAGCTGATAGCCCATCACTGACAAGCACCATGGAGAGAGAGGCTCAGCATTAGCTGACTGTGGAAGGGAGAATGATATGAACTGGCATGACCTCTAACCTTCGCTGCATAGATGCGCTTGAGCTGCGGTCTGGATGAAGCAGAGACTCAGCCATTGCACATATCTGATTTCCAAGCGAGACAGGAATTGGTGCAGGCAGAAGGAAGGGCAAAAGCCCCAGGGCAGCAGCAAGTTTGACAGCAACAAGCACGGGAAGGAAGTTTCTTCTCCCACCTGCTCTCTCACCACTCTACATTATAGCCTTGCCAGATAAGCCAAACAATGTTATAAGTCCATCTCATTATATACAGTGGGCATATTCCTGGAAATGTGAGCCCATCTATATGAATTCAATTTGGGTAATTGAATTCCACTTAAAGGCACACAAGGAGCTTGCCATGTTAAGTGGCTCTGTGGTGGCCCATTTACTAAATGAAGCATCAGCTCAAGAGAAACCTGTAGGTTCCCCCTCATCCTAAATCCATATGGTTTTACACCTGTAGGGAAGCTAAACATTTATGCACTGTCCAGAAGATGGAGGTAGCACAGAGCCATATATATAAACAATACACGTCTGTCACCATGGGGGTCACTGGTGCTCAGGCACCACATTTGTATGGTGGCCCCTGCACAGATCGGGAAAGCTCTGCTTTTCTAGATTCCTTGCTGAAGATGGGGCTCCATCTCTGCTTCCATGCATCTATCCATCCTATGTGCATAATACATAAAACATAAACAACATACACGATATACCACACATATGTAATCCATGTATTACATATATGTGGTATATATGACAGCCAGAGGTTAAGCAGAGGAAATTTTTTGTAAAAGGCTGATTTTGCTTTCTGACTATAAGGCTGGGTGGGAGTGGTGGGCTGAGTTTATAGTCCAGTTACTTTGGAGGCCCGAGATAGGGGGTTGTTTGAACCCACAGTTTTGTGTATGACCATGGCTCCATTATAAAATGCTGTGTCATAAAATAAGATGGCCAACCACCAATGTTATCTCCAGTCCATGTCTGCTATTTAAGGATGACAAATCTTAGTTCAAAGAAAATAAAGTCGAGAAGGCCAATGACAGGGAACTCTCAAGACTGTAGAGTAGCTCTTTGCTAAGTCTCAGTTTGAAAGAGCAAGTGAACATTTCTGTAAACAAAAGCAGCTTCCAGTCTTTCTGACACTCAGTGTGCACAGGCTGGGTGGAGACAGGAGCAGGCAGATGGCCCGTTTCCTGACACAATCTGGGTCATTTTAACCAAATGAGCTAATTAGCATCGAGGACCAAGGATCCCGCCAGTTTTGCATGTTCAGGTAAAAGCTTTTCACATGAGAAAAATTTAATGTGTCCTTTCAGGCCCAGTGAGCACATCCAGGTGCAGAAGATGGTGCTGGTAACATGGTTCATATTCAATTATTAATTTCCTAAATGGATTTGTTTGGGAACTGGGAAGGTTACTTTTAATTGTCAACTTGATGTTTCTAGGCTCTAGATCTAGACATTAGATCTAGATCCAGGAAGAGAGACCCAGTAAGGAATGATATAGATCAGACTGGCTTGTGAGCATGTCCTTGGGGGTAAAAATAAAAAAAAAAAAACAACAGAAAACAACTAAATAAGTAACCAGCTTTTGTATATTCGGACTGAACCAGCTGCAGACAGAAAAATATTACACCCAATCTTGAGCAGGTATAGACTTCTTTCTTGTCATTTCCTCTAACAGTTCAATACAATGATTTACTTTAAAACATTTAATTTCATTTGGTATTTTAATAATCTAGAGGTGACTTAAAACATGCAAGATCTGTGCGTAGGTTATATACAGACGCTGCCGTATTTTATGTGGCATATGTGGCTATTTATGGGTTTTGGTGCATTGTGAGTTCCAGGGCTGACTCCCTACAGACAACAGACATCAGCAGGTGACTATATTATTGGGAAATAAAGTAATTGCGTGGCTAGAATAAAGTTGTAGCCTAGAAAGAACCAAAGCAGGAAGTCCAGCCTGTAGCCACCACCCATTACGTCATTGTTAGTCCCTGTACTCTGTTTGTACGGTGGCCCCTGTACAAGAGTGGACTCTCTCAGCGTCTCATCACTGGAGAGCTGACAGGGATGCACTGTTGGTGATGAGTTTCCATGCACTGTAAGCCCCTCAGACTCCCACAAAGTAAATAGTTTGTTATCTGTTTTCGTGTCAGCTGGGAGGCTCAGGTAGGACTGCACTTGGGAACTATAGGTGACCAGCAGAGCCATTTGTTTGGCGTCTATAAAGTGCTGTCATCTTCCCTCAGATGTCTCTCAGTACTCTGTTCATCTTAGCCTTCAGTGATTCACCTGTGGATGAACTAAGTCACTAGCTTCCCCTTCCTCAAACACCTTCCAAACTTACTTCCCAGTCCACGTGGCTCTTGTCTGGATCATTTATATTTTACTCTTCGTCTTCAAGTTTGGAGTTAGTTAGTCTGTGCTTGCCTGTAGTATCTTTGCCCAGTAGTCTTTAGAAATACCTTCACTCATTCATTCAACCTATAAGTAATTCTGGAGCTATTCTGGGTTAAGACAGTCTCCTGTCCTGGATATATGCTTATACCGGTTAGCAATCTAGAGTCCAATGTTAAGTGTATAGATGGGTGTTGTACCTTCCATCCCTTATGAATCATGGCTGATGTGTTGGTTCTGGCAGCAGAAGAATCAGTTTTTTCTGCATCTTTGGTCTCATGGACTTATGATTGACAATAAAGCCTCTCCTGTGGAGAAAAGAAGACATGTGGGTTAAAATGGTGTCCTTCATCCAGCCCGCCACAGGGATAGGATTGCTTGTGGAGGTGGACGTGGTACATTTAACTGCATACATCCCACACTGCTGCTGGGTGGGGTCAGGCTTCAAGAAGCCACAGGACACTGCTCTGGTGGTGGGGAGTTGCACTCTGAGGTCCCAGGGAGCCAGCTCGGGAGTCCTGGCCCACAAGGAAGCCAAGATCGGTAGGTTCTCAGGCTCTGGGACACCTCAGATGCTGTTGGATGCCACTCGGAAGAGCTGAGAACAGAGTGTGGGCCCATGGGCTGGCTCTAGCTCGGGCTGAAGGGAAAAGGCTGGGAGGGGAGGGCTGTGGATAGTTCCCTTGGAGAGGAGAGAGTCCTTGGCTTGCTCAGGTGGCTTGCTGCTTGGTGGAAGCCATGTCTGGGAGAGCAGGGAGACCTCCCATGGGAGATTAGATGCAGCTCTTTAGAGAAAGACCTCCTTCATTGCTCCAGCACAGCAGAGCCTCGATGAGAAGAGACAGTCCATGGTTTCATGGCATTTATTGTAGGCTGGCCATGGCCACTGGGAGAGAGGCAGGGAGGGAATGCAGAGAGAGGGGGAGCAAGAGGAAGAGAGAGAGAGAGAGAGAGAGAGAGAGAGAGAGAGAGAGAGAGGGAGAGAGAGAGAGAGAGGCAAGAGGAAGAGAGTAGGAGCAATAAAGTAAGAAAGTAAGAGAGTAAGAATAAGAGAGTAAGAGAGGGAGGAGGGGGCAAGCAGCCCCCTTTATAGTGGGCTACCTGGCTGTTGCCTGGTAACTGTGG
This sequence comes from Mus musculus, assembly GCF_000001635.26. NCBI lineage: Eukaryota > Metazoa > Chordata > Mammalia > Rodentia > Muridae > Mus > Mus musculus. The sequence continues at coordinate 54,129,973 of NC_000085.6, forward strand.
GGAGGAGCATACCTGGCTGTTGTCAGGTAACTATGGGGGTGGAGTCCAGACAGAATACCAGGAGCTTGGGGCATTGCCCTACGTGACTGAAGGCCCACAGAATTATGGAGCTGGGGCCTCATATCAGGAGCCTGGTTTCTGGGGGTATGGCAAACTTCCTTCCGTTCCTTGCAGAATTATCTGCTAGGTCTCCAGGGTTTAAATCTCGCATAACCAGAAAACAGGCTGCCTTTCATGGTCCCACAAAGGCACAGTCATTTAGTTAACTCCTAACCATTTTGCATTACATAGGTTCTTTACAGGAAGAGAACTGATGGGGTATATGTATTGCAAGAGAAGAATGGCTTATACAGTTAGGCTATTGCTAGTCCAGAGTGCCTGCATAGCAGAGAGACTGAGAGCTCAGGGCCGCTCAGCCCAGGTTGTTGGATGCCTCAGCAGTTTTGATTTGATGTTGAAGGGCTGAAAGACTCCGGGAGAAGCACCGGTCTTTAGGTCACATTGGAAGGCTGCAGAAGCCAGCAACTGATGTCAGTGAAGGATAGAGGCAGCAACAGCAGCAGCAAGAACCACAGGGAGAGATGTACTCACCAGTAAGAGTTAAGGTAGCAAGATAGCAACACTGATTTTGCACGGGGTCTCCCTGCATCTGGGCCACCTATCAGCGGCTACCACCTACTCTGGGCATGCTCTTTTCCCCTCAGTCAAACCTTCCTAGAAATGTCCTCTCAGGCCTTTCCAGAGTCATGTCTCTCAGTTGACTCTAGGTCATTAACTTGATAATTGTGATTAACCATTACACATTTCATCTCAAAATCTCAAGTTCTAAGTCATGAGCACCTCTCCTCTTTTTTTTCCTCCCTCCGTCTGCCTCTTTATTCTTTCCAACTGTATGGCTTCAGAAAAATCCTTACTGTTTCAATTCTGACAAAGTGATTTTGTATCGGAGTTATTTTAAAAGCAACTTAAATAGAACCCAATGAAGATTTTTACGTGTTTATTTTTCCCCTGAGCATTTCTTGTTGAACTAAATATCTTGGGGGAGATTAAAAGCAGAGAGGGTGGACTGAATTGCGGGTGCATGACCTTTTCCGGGAAGGTCTCATGTGAACCAAAAACTTGCAACTCAAGTTCTATTTTAAGATCACCCTGAAAAGTTGTTTTTTAAATGCTGGCCTGTAAAGAGAGTAATCGTCAAAGCCCTGGCCCTAATTCTTAGGATTGGAGGAGGCACATGGATTTGTTTGTGAGTCCCGCCCCTAACTGTTAGGGCTGTTGGGAGCATACAGAGTTGTTTATGAGGAGGGTAAGAACATGACTCTTACAGCCATCCTGGTCCCTTCCCCCGACCCATGTTTGTGGGCCCTGGGAATATGATTTTTCCCCCATTAGGAAAGTTTGGGGGTAGTGAAAAGAGAGAGTGTGGATGAGAACGCTTTGTGGAACCTGGGCAGTTCTGTAGTGTTCCCCATTTGGGAAATAGATATTCTCCCTGGGAAGGAGTTCAGAGAAATGGCCTCAGTTCATTCTGAAATGGCTGAGAGGAGAGTGAGGAAATGCTTGCTTCATGAAACCCAATGACCAGATAGAGTGTCACCTCCTGAGGGCCCAGGGCACAGCATGACAGGGGACCAGGATTTCTACTCCTGTGGCGAAGTTTCTAAGCATGCACTTGTAATATTTTGTTTGGAAACGAAGCAAGACCAGTTGTTTGAACATCTGGGTTGGCCACAGGGATCCTATCAATTATCTATTGGGGACATTTTATGGATGGCTGTTTTGAGAAGGAACACAGAAAAACTTGGTTCCAAACTCAACATTCCACAAGGAGATGGAATTTTCTCTGCTTCTTTCTGACATAAAAGGTCATCTTGTTGTTTATCTGTTAAGGCAGGGGAGATGGAGCTGTGGCGTACTTTGCATTTGGAAACACTGGCCCAAATTCAAAGAGCCCAATACTCTCTCTACTTTTCGTCCTGTTTTTATTTAAAGACATTGGCCTCATGAGTCATTGGGGAAAGCTTGTCTTACAGTTCTGCTTGAGGAGATGATGGCTATGGGCCAAATGGAGAAACTCAAAGTCACGGATGACATTAGGGATGGATTCAGCGCATCTCAAAGTAATATATGCTGTGGGCAACATGACATCAAGCAGACACAAACTGAGAGCATATCCCTAAAATGAAGAAAGAGATGAGGGTGTTACTCATGTCTCCTACTCAGTATGGTGCTCAAAGTCTTACCCAGAACAGGAAGATGATAGACAGAGATAACACAAAATGGGAAATGGATAAGTCAGAGTGTCCCTGTTTACAGACACCATGACCCAATACTTAAAAGACTGTATCTATCAGAAAACTCTTATAGCTGGGAAACACTCTCAGTAGAGTTTCAAGACATAAAACAATATACCAAAATGAGTATGCTTCATGTATAATGAGTATCTTTCGTAAAAAGACATATGGAAAGGTATCTCATTCATAAATAATTAAAATGTAAGTAAACAAAATACCTAGGAATAAATCTAACCAAGGAAGTAAAGGACCTCTATCTACCAAAAAAAAAAAAAAAAAAAAAAAACAAAACAAAAACAAAAAAAAAAACAAAAAAAACAAAAAAACAAAAAACAAACAAACAAACAAAAAAAAACAAAAACAAAAACAAAACCCAAGACACCGAGGAAGAAATTTAAAGAAGACACTAGATAATGAGAGGCCTTCTGAGCTCCTGGATTCTCAGAAGTAACATGAGACTATCAAAGGTTACTGAAAGTAATCAACAGTTTCAATACAAGTCCCATCAAAATTCCAAAATTCACAAAGGACCAACAAAAAGATTCTAAGAATTCATAGGGAACATCAGAAGAGTGTGTAGGCAAAGAAATCCCTGAGGAGAAGAACACAACTGGAGGGATCACACTATCTGACTCCAACTTATACTGGAGATCTCGACTGCCAGAGACAACATTAGGTACTTTCATCAAAAAAGACAGACACAGGGAACAGAGCAGATAAATACAGAAATAAGTGGGCAAAGCTCTGGGCACCTAACTTGTGACAAAGGTGTCAAAGAGATGCAGTAGACAGAAGACACCCTATTCAACAAATGGTCAAATTGGGTGTCCACATGCAGAAGAGAGAAATTAGATCTGTGTCTTTCACTGTGTATAAAAATCAACTTGATATGGGTCAGCAATCTGAATTTAAAATCTGAAACACTGGGACTCTTAGAGAGAAGTCGAGTCAATGTACTTTAAGATACAAGCTTAGGCAAGAACTTTCTGAATTTTCTGTGGTAGGCCAGGAACTGGCCACAGGATTTAACAGGTGGAACTACATGAAATTGTATCAGAAGAAATTTTCAGCTGAGCAAGCAGGCAGTCTAACAGTTGGAGGAAGTTGTTCTTCAGATAGGATGCCGATATCCAGCATTTACATAGAACCGTGCCAATTAGACACAAACAAACAAACAAACAGATCAACACACAAACATGCAAATCAGCAAAATGGGGCTAATGAAATGAATGGACATTCCTAAAAAGGAGAGAACAGTATTCTTTCAAGTGTTCAATATTGCTGTTCTGTGTAGATTAAAACTGCTTTGCAATACCACTCTATCCCATCAGAGTGGCTATCCTCAAGACATCTGACATCAAATGCTGCTGAGGGTGCCTGAAAGAGAAGCTCTTGAAAAAGTAATTAATTAATTACCTTCCGTCCCATCTGCAGCTTCCCTTCCCTCCTCTCCCAGTAAGTACTTTCCCTCACTCCTCCCCCCACTTCCACACCTCCTCAGAAAAGGGCAGCCTCACACGGATATCAACCAGCCCTGGCCTATCAAAGTTGCAGTAAGTCTAAGCACACCTATTGAGGCCAGCAGGGGGAAAGGGTCTCAAAAGCAGACAACAGAGTCAGAGATAGCCCTGTTCCCACTGCTAGGAGACACACATGAGACCAAGCTACACAACTGTTACATATGCACAGAGGGTCCAGGTCCTTCCTATACATGCTCCCTGGTTGGTAAGTCAGTCTTTGTTGATTCTGTAGTGGTGTCCTGGACTCTGAAAGTGGAACTCGTACTCACTGTAGGCAGGAGTGCAAACTGGTACAGCCATTTCAGAAGGCAGTATGGATGTTTCTTGAAGAATTAAAACAGAACTTCCATGTGACCCAGCTATACAACTCCTGGGCCTATCTCGGAAGGACTGCATATCCTTTCAGAGCACTTGCACATCCACATTTGTTTCTATACTGTCATGGTATAGTGAGGAAATAGAAGCAGCCTAGATACCCACCAATGCATGAATGGATAATGGAAACGTGGTGAACATGCACAGTGTAATTTTATGTAGCTGCAATGAAAAAAAATGAAATCATGAAATTTGAAGAAAAGTAGATGTACTTGCAAAGTATTAAACAAGGTGATTCAACTCCAGAGACAAAATTGCACATTCTCCCTCATACTGGATCCTAGCCTGAAAAACACATGTATGTGTGTGTGCATGCGTTTGTGCATGCATGTATGTATGTGTTTATATATGCATGCATGTGTGTGTATGTGTTTATATATGCATGCATGTGTGTGCATGCGTTTGTGCATGCATGCACGTATGTGTTTATATATGCATGCATGTATGTGTTTATATATGCATGCACGTGTGTATGTGTTTATATATGCATGCATGTGTGTATGTGTTTATTTATGCATGCATGTGTGTATGTGTTTATATATGCATGCATGTGTGTATGTGTTTATTTATGCATGCATGTGTGTGTATGTGTTTATATCTGCATGCATGTGTGTGTATGTGTTTATATCTGCATGCATGTGTGTGTTTATATATGCATGCATGCATGTGTGTGTGTGCATTCATGCATGTGTGCATGTAAGTTTGAGTGAAACCTATCGCATGAGAAAGGCGACTAAGAGAGGGTAAAAGGAGGTGGTGTGGAAGGATGGACCGGTGGACAAAGGACACATGTGATATGAAAGAGGAAACTAGCCAGGGACAGGGAGATGGAGGTAGTGAGGGGGAGGGAAGAGAGTCACCCAAACACATTTTGTTTGAAAACACAACAATATCTAATACTTTGCATATTAAAAATAAAATAAAAATCTTTCTTACTAGTCATTTGTTCATCCAAAACTTTTTTTTTACAGAAATGCTGTTCTTTCCCACTGAATGCATCAGTATTTAAGCTTAATTTTGGTTTCTAAACCTGTGGGTATTTGCTTTGCCATGTCGAATCAGTTTTTTAAAGTTGGGGAGTCTAAGCTCCACCAAGCTCCGATAGTGCTTGGATTATCTTCAATGGCATGTCCGTATGGACTTTTTAATTTTGCAATCATTTACTAATGCAGTTTGTTGCCTGGACACCAGCGGTCCTCCTCCTGACACTCAGGATGGAGCAGTCCCATTTATGCAGATGCCTCAGGGATGGGCTCCAAAGACTGGTGGGTAGGCCAGCTTGACATTGCGGAAGCCACTGCTGGGCCTTTATCGCCATTGTGGCCATGTGGGCTCAGGTCCTGGCTCTGGCTGTTCTCTGGGGGCCCCTGACATGTTGGGTGTCCCCTGATGTGCCAGGCCGATCGATTAGCATGGGCGTTGCTGCCCCTTGTGGTACCAGCACTCCGAGCCTTACGCACTGTCATGCACGCTTACACTGCCTTGTCAGGCCTCACTTGTAAAACTCACACCCAGAGAAGGAAGAATCCATATTTTCAAGGAAACAAAGCCATGAGATGCAAGGTTCTCATACACACAGCTTGCAAGTAGCAGACTTGGGCTTTGAATCCATTTATCTCAGATCCCAGAGCAGGAGGTGGTCATTAGTCCTAGCCTGGAGACCCTTCTGAAAGTGCTTCCCAGTGAGTGTCATATATGTGTGCAAAATATGGCTATCTGGAAAAACCCAGGCCCTCTAGCGTATATAGCCTATATTAGTTTTTGGTACAGCATCTAGAGACCCAGGAAATTCATCTTACATCCACACCTTCACAAGGATGTTCATCCTCTATAGATTATGCTGTTTACATTTGTCAAAGCCTGCCATGGGTTCACCCAACAAGCAGGCTCACGTGAGCTCAGCCTCACATCTGTTTTTTCAGGGGACACTGGTCCCTGATTCAGAACTACATGGGCTTCATGGTTCGCTTCCTCTATGGCTGTCTGACCTGGCCAGCTCTCTGAATATCCTAAGGACTTGTGAAGGCTACATTCCCTTTTCATACCTAGAGAAATTGGTTTGGATTTGGGGAATATGGAATGGAGCCTAGAAACCATCAGTTTAGCCAAGGGCCATGGCTTCCGATAGACAGCTGGCCCAGGTCTCTGTCTGCCGATTTTCCTCCTTAGGAGATTTTCCAGACCTCTACAGATTCAGTTCTCTCTCTGCCTTAAAAGCGGAATTCTTGTGAGAGGGTGCGCCAGAGAACCAGACAGCTTCTGGGAGAGGCGGAAGCACAGAGCCGCTGAGGCAGCACCCTTGGCGGGCCGCAGACAGCCGGCCACCGTCCGGACCAGAGGACAGGTGTCCGCCTGGCTTGGGAGGCGGCCTCAGTCTCAGCAGCAGCGGTCGCCATCTTGATTCCGGGACTCCCTGGAACTTAGGAATTTAGTCTGCACAGGTGAGAGTCTGCACCACAGAAGCTGACAGCTTCTGGGAACTGCCAAAGCAACACAGCTTCTGAGAAAGGCCCTGTTTTGGGCCTTCTTCTTCGGCCAGGAGGAGGTCCAAAAACAAGATATCTGCGCACCTTCCCTGTAAGAGAGCTTGCCAGCAGAGAGTGCTCTGAGCACTGAAACTCAGAGGAGAGAATCTGTCTCCCAGGTCTGCTGATAGACAGTAACAGAATCACCAGAAGAACAATCTCTAAACAGAGTCAACTATAACTACTAACTCCAGAGATTACCAGATGGCGAAAGGTAAACGTAGGAATCTTACTAACAGGAACCAAGACCACTCACCATCATCAGAACCCAGCACTCCCACTTCGTCCAGTCCAGGACACCCCAACACACCTGAAAACCTAGACCTAGATTTAAAAGCATATCTCATGATGATGGTAGAGGACATCAAGAAGGACTTTAATAAATCACTTAAAGAAATACAGGAGAACACTGCTAAAGAGTTACAAGTCCTTAGAGAAAAACAGGAAAACACAATCAAACAGGTAGAAGTCCTTACAGAAAAAGAGGAAAAAACATACAAACAGGTGATGGAAATGAACAAAACCATACTAGACCTAAAAAGGGAAGTAGACACAATAAAGAAAACTCAAAGAGAGGCAACACTGGAGATAGAAACCCTAGGAAAGAAATCTGGAACCATAGATTTGAGCATCAGCAACAGAATACAAGAGATGGAAGAGAGAATCTCAGGTGCAGAAGATTCCATAGAGAACATCGGCACAACAATCAAAGAAAATGGAAAATGCAAAAAGATCCTAACTCAAAATATCCAGGAAATCCAGGACACAATGAGAAGACCAAACCTACGGATAATAGGAGTGGATGAGAATGAAGATTTTCAACTCAAAGGACCAGCAAACATCTTCAACAAAATTATTGAAGAAAACTTCCCAAATCTAAAGAAAGAGATGCCTATGAACATACAAGAAGCCTACAGAACTCCAAATAGACTGGACCAGAAAAGAAATTCCTCCCGACACATAATAATCAGAACAACAAATGCACTAAACAAAGATAGAATACTAAAAGCAGTAAGGGAAAAAGGTCAAGTAACATATAAAGGCAAGCCTATCAGAATTACACCAGATTTTTCACCAGAGACTATGAAAGCCAGAAGAGCCTGGACAGATGTTATACAGACACTAAGAGAACACAAATTCCAGCCCAGGCTACTATACCCAGCCAAACTCTCAATTACAATAGATGGAGAAACCAAAGTATTCCATGACAAAACCAAATTCACACATTATCTCTCCACGAATCCAGCCCTTCAAAGGATAATAACAGAAAAAAACCAGTACAAGAACGGGAACAACGCCCTAGAAAAAACAGGAAGGTAATCCCTCAACAAACCTAAAAGAAGACAGCCACAAGAACAGAATGCCAACTTTAACAACAAAAATAACAGGAAGCAACAATTACTTTTCCTTAATATCTCTTAACATCAATGGTCTCAACTCCCCAATAAAAAGACATAGACTAACAAACTGGCTACACAAACAAGACCCAACATTTTGCTGCTTACAGGAAACACATCTCAGAGAAAAAGATAGACACTACCTCAGAATGAAAGGCTGGAAAACAATTTTCCAAGCAAATGGTATGAAGAAACAAGCAGGAGTAGCCATCCTAATATCTGATAAGATTGACTTCGAACCCAAAGTCATCAAAAAAGACAAGGAGGGGCACTTCGTTCTCATCAAAGGTAAAATCCTCCAAGAGGAACTCTTAATTCTGAATATCTATGCTCCAAATACAAGGGCAGCCACATTCATTAAAGAAACTTTAGTAAAGCTCAAAGCACACATTGCACCTCACACAATAATAGTGGGAGACTTCAACACACCACTTTCACCAATGGACAGATCATGGAAACAGAAACTAAACAGGGACACACTGAAACTAACAGAAGTGATGAAACAAATGGATCTGACAGATATCTACAGAACATTTTATCCTAAAACAAAAGGATATACCTTCTTCTCAGCACCTCATGGTACCTTCTCCAAAATTGACCACATAATAGGTCACAAAACAGGCCTCAACAGATTCAAAAATATTGAAATTGTCCCATGTATCCTATCAGATCACCAAGCACTAAGGCTGATCTTCAATAACAAAAAAAAAATAATAGAAAGCCAACACTCACGTGGAAACTGAACAACACTCTTCTCAATGATACCTTGGTCAAGGAAGGAATAAAGAAAGAAATTAAAGACTTTTTAGAGTTTAATGAAAATGAAGCCACAACGTACCCAAACCTTTGGGACACAATGAAAGCATTTCTAAGAGGGAAACTCATAGCTTTGAGTGCCTCCAAGAAGAAACGGGAGAGAGCACATACTAGCAGCTTGACAACACATCTAAAAGCCCTAGAAAAAAAGGAAGCAAATTCACCCAAGAGGAGTAGACGGCAAGAAATAATCAAACTCAGGGGTGAAATCAACCAAGTGGAAACAAGAAGAACTATTCAAAGAATTAACCAAACGAGGAGTTGGTTCTTTGAGAAAATCAACAAGATAGATAAACCATTAGCTAGACTCACTAGAGGGCACAGGGACAAAATCCTAATTAACAAAATCAGAACTGAAAAGGGAGACATAACAACAGATCCTGAAGAAATCCAAAATACCATCAGATCCTTCTACAAAAGGCTATACTCAACAAAACTGGAAAACCTGGACGAAATGGACAAATTTCTGGACAGATACCAGGTACCAAAGTTGAATCAGGATCAAGTTGACCTTTTAAACAGTCCCATATCCCCTAAAGAAATAGAAGCAGTTATAAATAGTCTCCCAGCCAAAAAAATCCCAGGACCAGACGGGTTTAGTGCAGAGTTCTATCAGACCTTCAAAGAAGATCTAATTCCAGTTCTGCACAAACTTTTTCACAAGATAGAAGTAGAAGGTACTCTACCCAACTCATTTTATGAAGCCACTATTACTCTGATACCTAAACCACAGAAAGATCCAACAAAGATAGAGAACTTCAGACCAATTTCTCTTATGAATATCGATGCAAAAATCCTCAATAAAATTCTTGCTAACCGAATCCAAGAACACATTAAAGCAATCATCCATCCTGACCAAGTAGGTTTTATTCCAGGGATGCAGGGATGGTTTAATATACGAAAATCCATCAATGTAATCCATTATATAAACAAACTCAAAGACAAAAACCACATGATCATCTCGTTAGATGCAGAAAAAGCATTTGACAAGATCCAACACCCATTCATGATAAAAGTTCTGGAAAGATCGGGAATTCAAGGCCCCTACCTAAACATGATAAAAGCAATCTACAGCAAACCAGTAGCCAACATCAAAGTAAATGGAGAGAAGCTGGAAGCAATCCCACTAAAATCAGGGACTAGACAAGGCTGCCCACTTTCTCCCTACCTTTTCAACATAGTACTTGAAGTATTAGCCAGAGCAATTCGACAACAAAAGGAGATCAAGGGGATACAAATTGGAAAAGAGGAAGTCAAAATATCACTTTTTGCAGATGATATGATAGTATATATAAGTGACCCCAAAAATTCCACCAGAGAACTCCTAAACCTGATAAACAGCTTCGGTGAAGTAGCTGGATATAAAATAAACTCAAACAAGTCAATGGCCTTTCTCTATACAAAGAATAAACAGGCTGAGAAAGAAATTAGGGAAACAACACCCTTCTCAATAGTCACAAATAATATAAAATATCTTGGCGTGACTCTAACTAAGGAAGTGAAAGATCTGTATGATAAAAACTTCAAGTCTCTGAAGAAAGAAATTAAAGAAGATCTCAGAAGATGGAAGGATCTCCCATGCTCATGGATTGGCAGGATCAACATTGTAAAAATGGCTATCTTGCCAAAAGCAATCTACAGATTCAATGCAATCCCCATCAAAATTCCAACTCAATTCTTCAACGAATTAGAAGGAGCAATTTGCAAATTCATCTGGAATAACAAAAAACCTAGGATAGCAAAAACTCTTCTCAAGGATAAAAGAACCTCTGGTGGAATCACCATGCCTGACCTAAAGCTTTACTACAGAGCAATTGTGATAAAAACTGCATGGTACTGGTATAGAGACAGACAAGTAGACCAATGGAATAGAATTGAAGACCCAGAAATGAACCCACACACCTATGGTCACTTGATCTTCGACAAGGGAGCTAAAACCATCCAGTGGAAGAAAGACAGCATTTTCAACAATTGGTGCTGGCACAACTGGTTGTTATCATGTAGAAGAATGCGAATCGATCCATACTTATCTCTTTGTACTAAGGTCAAATCTAAGTGGATCAAGGAACTTCACTTAAAACCAGAGACACTGAAACTTATAGAGGAAAAAGTGGGGAAAAGCCTTGAAGATATGGGCACAGGGGAAAAATTCCTGAACAGAATAGCAATGGCTTGTGCTGTAAGATCGAGAATTGACAAATGGGACCTAATGAAACTCCAAAGTTTCTGCAAGGCAAAAGACACCGTCAATAAGACAAAAAGACCACCAACAGATTGGGAAAGGATCTTTACCTATCCTAAATCAGATAGGGGACTAATATCCAACATATATAAAGAACTCAAGAAGGTGGACTTCAGAAAATCAAATAACCCCATTAAAAAATGGGGGTCAGAACTGAACAAAGAATTCTCACCTGAGGAATACCAATGGCAGAGAAGCACCTGAAAAAATGCTCAACATCCTTAATCATCAGGGAAATGCAAATCAAAACAACCCTGAGATTCCACCTCACACCAGTCAGAATGGCTAAGATCAAAAATTCAGGTGACAGCAGATGCTGGCGTGGATGTGGAGAAAGAGGAACACTCCTCCATTGTTGGTGGGATTGCAGGCTTGTACAACCACTCTGGAAATCAGTCTGGCGGTTCCTCAGAAAATTGGACATAGTACTACCGGAGGATCCAGCAATACCTCTCCTGGGCATTTATCCAGAAGATGCCCCAACTGGTAAGAAGGACACATGCTCCACTATGTTCATAGCAGCCTTATTTATAATAGCCAGAAGCTGGAAAGAACCCAGATGCCCCTCAACAGAGGAATGGATACAGAAAATGTGGTACATCTACACAATGGAGTACTACTCAGCTATTAAAAAGAATGAATTTATGAAATTCCTAGCCAAATGGATGGACCTGGAGGGCATCATCCTGAGTGAGGTAACACATTCACAAAAGAACTCACACAATATGTACTCACTGATAAGTGGATATTAGCCCCAAACCTAGGATACCCAAGATATAAGATACAATTTGCTAAACACATGAAACTCAAGAAGAATGAAGACTGAAGTGTGGACACTATGCCCCTCCTTAGAAGTGGGAACAAAACACCCTTGGAAGGAGTTACAGAGACAAAGTTTGGAGCTGAGATGAAAGGATGGACCATATCCATATCCATATGCCATATCCAGGGATCCACCCCATAATCAGCATCCAAATGCTGACACCATTGCATACACTAGCAAGATTTTATCGAAAGGACCCAGATGTAGCTGTCTCTTGTGAGACTATGCCGGGGCCTAGCAAACACAGAAGTGGATGCTCACAGTCAGCTAATGGATGGATCACAGGGCTCCCAATGGAGGAGCTAGAGAAAGTACCCAAGGAGCTAAAGGGATCTGCAACCCTATAGGTGGAACAACATTATGAACTAACCAGTACCCCAGAGCTCTTGACTCTAGCTGCATATGTATCAAAAGATGGCCTAGTCGGCCATCACTGGAAAGAGAGGCCCATTGGACACGCAAAATTTATATGCCCCAGTACAGGGGAACGCCAGGGCCAAAAAGGGGGAGTGGGTGGGTAGGGGAGTGGGGGTGGGTGGGTATGGGGGACTTTTGGTATAGCATTGGAAATGTAAATGAGCTAAATACCTAATAAAAATTTAAAAAAAAAAAGCGGAATTCTTTCCGCCCTTGCTTTATCTGGTTCAACCATCCAAGTCACACACAACTGCGGTGACACGGAAGTGTCCATATTCTTTGCCTATTTCTGCTGTGTTAAATCGTCCCTCCTCTGTGATGTTACTTTTACCGATGTAGCAGAGAAGATGGTGGTGGTGAAGTCCTTGCTGGGCAGACATCATTGAGTAGAGGTGTGTGTGTGTGTAAGCACATGTGCATATGTTGTGTGTGTGTTCCTGGGCAGGAATAATGGTGGAGGAAGTATATTTTGATAGACATTAAATGCCAGAGCACATCACACTAGAGACACAAAACCTTACAAGGGATCAGAGGAAGACCTAGAACGTGGCATAGCTTAGCTCATCTGATGTGTAGATGTAATTTTTTTTTTGGTGTCACTTGTAAGGGCTTTGTTTTCACTACAGCAATGAAGAGCTCCGCATCCTTGCAGCTTACATGACACTCACATGACATCCCCATCCTTGCAGCTTAAGGACTCACACGACATACTTGCTGCAGTACATCAGGGTCTCAGAAATGTCTCCCCTTTCTGAGATTCTTGGCATGTGGAACAGCAGACTGAAGCCCTGCAGGCTTCCGAGCAGAGAAAAAGCAGTTTGGAACATTGTGTACAGAAAGGCACCACTTTGGCTTGGAGATGCTATGCTGTTTCTGCTTACAAGCTGCCAGCCAATACTGGTGATGTGGCTCTCTAGAGTGTCAACAGCCAGAGCACACCAACTCTCAGCAAAATAGCTCACCAACTGCAAAGCACTGTACACAGTCAATCGCCTCTCCGAGGTTTCTTTTAAAGACACATGAGCTAGTGAAGGATTCATACACAGCCCAAGAACCAGAGTCCTGAAGTCAGCCCTTCAGAAATCCTCAGTGTACTAAGGATTAAGATGAATCTACCATTAAATAGTAAAAGGGCCCCTTAGCTGAGTGAACAATTTTGGACAGTCTTTCTGAGATGAAAAAGTTCTAATGTGCAGGTCTTCTGGAATTACCATGGATTATATTTTGATACACACAATGTAAGTTAAAAAATATTACAAGTGAATGTACATTGAAAATATGTAGAAAGCTTAGCAACTAAAGTCATGGTAGACGCTGGTTGTTTCCTGTCAGGATTGTGACTGGCCAGGAGCTGTCACTTCCTGCTCCAAAGACAGTATTTCTTCTACTGCCGTGGCTAGATGGGGAAAAGCCCCAAATTTCCAAAAGTGAGGACTCTATGGGATGTGTATTGGGAAAAGTGTGTATGGGGACGTCTAGTTGGTTTTATTATAGATCCTGGTAATAATCCTCCATGTCTCCCGGTTTCTAGTCTGGGCATTTGCCTGGTCCCTGGTCTTCTGTGACGAGGCTTGCTTCTCCCTTAGTCCCCGAGTGGCTGCCGATGTTGGTGTATAGAGGCGCTATACAGGGCTGGGTGTTTGATTTTAGTGAGAAGATGGTCACCTTCTGTAATCATGTATTCCCTTGCTACTTTGTCTCCCTGTCTCTGTGTCTGGCTCCCTGCTGTGTCCTTACCTTCTATCAATGCTCACATGAGACCCAGAGCTCTTACATTTTAGGACCTGGAATGAGAACACCTTTGAGGGTATTAGAACCCATGAGAAACTATGGTCCCTTCATGGGAGTTGTGTCCTCCTGATACGATCATAGCATTTTTTTTTCCGGTGTGTTTCAGTAGTGGCAGAGCAGCAATAAACATAACTCCTGTATTCCACACACTCGACAACTGGGAAAAGACACCCACCTTGGAGCAAAGCATGGTCATTTTTCATTACCATATGGAATCATGTGAACATCAGCAGTGCTTTCTTTGGGATCTGAGAAGCCCAGCTTTGCTGTGTGCTGTGTGTAGACTCTTGAAAGGTACCTGCATTACAGCACCTCATTTCCTTCCCTTGTGGAGTGGGATGACTAGAGAACTCATAGGGGTGTCATGGACTGTATCATAGGTGCTGTCCACACAGTACTGCCAATGACAGAGTGGATGGAGTTGTTGACGTTATCATCACTGTTAGGGTCATTGATATCATGACCACTGTCCTCAGCAGTGATGAGGTTCTTCAGCATCCAGTTTCCTCAAACCAGGATGGGTGTGGGAGGACCTGTGGAAGAGCTGTCTGCCTTCTGTTATCTCACAGTTCACTGACCCAGTGGGCTTCTCTTCATATCTCCGTTGCTCCCTTCTTTCTGAACATCAGCCTCTGTTTTGAGGAGTGCTTTGGTCTGCACACATGTGATTTATTTACAGTCATCAGATTGCTCAGGAGACTTCTAAGTGCCATTTGAAGAAAGATGTGTCTTCTGAGCTCCCTAAGTACAGAGAACACAGGTTTCTGTCAGTAGGAAACTTTGTCCAATTTAATGATGTGGGGCCCCAACGAGAGCCTTCTCATGTTTGCGATCTGCTAACTAGTGACATTTATATTTAACCTATCACATTTTTATTTACCGATATTAACTCTACCCCATTTTGAAACATCAGGCTTACTGTGCCATAATTTATATAAAGTTTGCCATTTGTAAGTTGAGAAGTTTGATAAATGCACACAGTTGTGTGGTTACCACAACAATAGACAGATTGAAAACATCCGTTATTTTTTAAAGGTCCGTGGTGTCCCTTTGAAGCCAGTCCCTTTTCCATAAGCTCTGTTCCTCAAACCACTGATCTGTTGACACCTGATACCTTCCTTGATTGCTCTCTGCTTTTTTGATTGAGGCAGAGTTTCTCACTCACCAGTTTGGATAAGTCTAGCTAGCCAGCTTGCTCTGGCAATGCCCTCTCGCTGCACCCAGGTGGCTCAGGTGGCCCAGGTGGCCCAGGTGCTCACAGGTGGGCCACCACAGCCACACCTACCTGGCATTTGTGAGGTTCCTGGAGATTCACTGAATCTCATGTTTCTGTAGCAAGTGATTTACCGACTGAGCTGCCACCCCCCACCCCCTGCCTCCCTGACTCACACTCTTCCATCTAGCTTCAAGCTGTCTAGAGTTTGCTAAGTCTGAACGGGCCCACTGTCACACTGGGCTGGCTCATTAAGGCTTCAGATAACACTCACTTCTTGCTTCATTTGCTCTCTGCCATCACAATGCTGGAAAATTCAGGAAGCATGGAAGGCAGCAGGGTATGATAACATGTGTGCTTGAGCCCTGAAAACACACACACACAAGTAACATTGCACATAAGCACGTGCCGGGGCACATCCTTGGGAGTTACAGGAGAGCCTGCGAACAACACCCCTCCATTTCTGACCTTTTTGGAGAGAGACCCGGCTCATTCCAGCTCTTTGAGAGAGGCTCCTTCATTTGGTCTGTTCCTCCCTGAATGGACCCTCCTGGTCTCCCATCCACCCTAATGGCTCATTACTCAGACTTGCCGCTCATTTCTGCCATTCTGGAAAATTGCAAGTCCCATTTTCATGTTGGCTTCCACTGCTGGGACTCCATATGAAGAAGGACAGCCTGGTGTGGCTTGTGGGGGGCCCTGTGGCAGCTCTCTCCTTATTTGGCCCAGCTGGAAGTGCACATTAGCTAATAGGATGAAGTGGAGCTGCTCGGAAGTTCCAGGCTTGGGAGAGAAGCAGTCTGTGCCCAAGAGTCTGCCTCCTCATGGAGATGCTGATCACAGAGTGGGACGTGGGGTCGGCATAGTTTCCTTTACCAGTGGTCACAACTCCCCACAGCTGTTCCCACTACCAGACCCAACCATTCCATTCCCGCCTTTCCTCTCAGGATCCCATTCTCCTGGAATCTTATTCTATGAAGGAACTTGCTATGGTGGACAGAATACATTTCTACAGGCATTTGAGGGTCCTTAGAGAACAGAATCTATCCTCTCAGAGTTCTGAGCCCGGGGGCCCAGCGGGGAGGCATTGACAGGGCCGGTTTTCTCTAAGCCTCTTCTCTTGATTTCGGATACCTCTTACTGTAGTCACCAGTCACCTTGGCTTGGCAAACCATCCTCATCTTCTTAATTTTCATGATCTGCATTATCTCCAAAATAGACACACCGAGAGTTAGGATTTACAAATGCTAGTTTGGGGAAGGACACACAATTTAATTCATAGTATTTTCATTATAGTCTATACTGAACACATACACACACACACACACACACACACACACACAGTGTCAAGGCTGACAAATTTCAGGAGAATTGTATCTAGTCTATCCATGTAGATATTGTGAACATAGTATGTTAGAAACACAGACATATGTGTGTCTTTTCACAACGTCAAAGTAACAATAAATCCACAAGCCACCTGATTTGCTTATCTTAAATTCACCAAGGCTTACTTAGTTCACTTGCTAGTCCTGACCATTGAAAAGCACAGATTCTTTTAGTCCAGTCTTAATTGCTGACACTAGCTCCCAGATTACATACTATCTTAGACATCTGCTGGTTGTAGATGCTGAAAAAGATGATGAAGCTGCAGGGTCCCAGGGGCTGTATGG
Organism: Mus musculus; assembly: GCF_000001635.26. Lineage (NCBI taxonomy): Eukaryota > Metazoa > Chordata > Mammalia > Rodentia > Muridae > Mus > Mus musculus. Next base: position 54,147,056 of record NC_000085.6, read on the forward strand.
AAATGGAGGGGGGCGGTGGAGAGACACACAGAGAGACACACAGAGAAAGACAGAAAGACAGAGACAGAGTCACACACACTCAGAGACAAAGACACACACACACAGACAGACAGACAGAGAGACAGAGACAGAGAGACAGAGTCTTTTCAGGGAACTGACAATGCTTTATGCACACAGATGCAGAGCTGAGGAGAGTACGAGGTTGTCAGTACACAACTAGGAGGTGGACATTTTGCCTGCCCATTTGAAGTGGGCTGTGTGGTCCAGGAATGGAGACAGAGGAAATCAATTGTGGCAGTTTCCCCAGAGCCGGCGTATGGCAAGCCAGTGGAGGATGGGCCAGAGTACCACTACTTCCCCATTTGGGGGCGTGCCTTTATAGCCTTGGGTGAGAGGGTTGCGTCTGTGTGGTTGTGAAGCTCGTGTGTTTGGTATTTTTGAGACGCTCGGTACACTTGCAGGTGTAGTTATTGATGGGCACAAATGGACGCCAGCTTGTCTCCCGTTGTGCTGGTAGGTGCTGGCTATTTATTTCACCAAACGGGACCGAGAGTGAGTCTTTCTCAGTGCTCCTGCTCAGATGGAACGACTCGTGTCAAAACCATCGCTTTATAAAATTGAATAATTCAAAGCTTGGCCCAACTTGAAAATGCTGTTTAAATAACACAGAGTAACCAGGGGCAGGGCCTGTTTATTCTCCTCAGTAGGGCAGGAAAACCCAAGTCTAAGGAAGGCAGGAGGCCCTGCGAAGGCAAAGCAAACTCCTGACTTGCCTTGTGCTCCTCAGGGTCTTGGTCCTCGGGTATCATTATACAGCAGCATCACCAAGGCTGGCTGTTGATGTCAAACTTTAAACCCAGAGGCACTGCTGAGTGCCAAGGCTGTGACTAAGGTCTCCTGCTCACTACACTCTGCTATGCTGTTTGGTTGTTGGTGAAGGTGTGCAGCAAGGCTCGACTTCCCACCTCTGAGATACAGCTCTCCTCAGATTGACTCCTGGGGAGGCGGAACACAGGGAGTTTGACTGAGTTTATCCCGAGTTATCAGACATGAGCTTACCTTTGACCCTTCAGAACATGCAGGACATGGATCCAGAGGGTGATGGCTTAAACCGTGAGCCCCACAACAATTAACATGAGCCCCACACCAATTAATGGTGTGATCTTGGCTATTGCTTCTTTTTAGGCCTTAGTCCTTTGGACTGTAAAAAGTGGCATAAAATGGCCAATTTCGTGGAGTTGGTAAAAGGACATCAGGAAAGTTCCTTTCCTCCCTTCCTGCCTCTTCACTCATTTGCTTCTTGGAGCTCTTTCCTCCCTTGCCCATTGCGTCTTCATTCAGACCCTGATCTCGGTGTATTCACATACATACATACATACATACATACACACACACACACACATACACCACACACACGTGTACACACATATACACATGTACATACATACACGTGCATACATATACACATAATACACACATATACATGTACACACATACACACATGCACACACTTATACACATACATATACATACATACACACATATACATGTACATACATACACACATGTATGTGAGGAGCCGCCCTCACATTTGCCATTATAAGATGGCGCTGACAGCTGTGTTCTAAGTGGTAAATATAATCTGCACACGTGCAGGGGCAGTTTTCCCGCCATGTGTTCTGCCTTTCCGGTAATGACAACTGGGCCGATGGGCTGCAGCCAATCAGGGAGTGACACGTCCTAGGCGGAGGATAATTCTCCTTAAAAAGGGATGGGGTTTCGCCATTCTCTCTCTTGCTTTTGCTCTTGCACTCTTGCGCTCTGGCTCCTAAAGATGTAAGCAATAGAGCTCTTGCTCTTGCTCTCTTGCTCTCTTGCTCCTGAAGATGTAAGCAATAAAGCTTTTGCCGCAGAAGATTCCGGTTTGTTGCGTCTTTCCTGGCCGGTTGTGAACGCGTGTAAGACATGTACACACTTATACACATACATATACATACATACAAACATACACTTGGACACATACACACGTACATACATGATACACTAGAGGAGAGGGACAGACTGGGTGCATGGCCAGCACTGCCTAGAGGGATACTCAGTGTACAGAAGGACCCACAGGTAGGGCTAGGTAGAAAGCATTGTACAAGAAGGATTTGGGATCCTGTAGCCTGCTCATGCACCCCGCTTCTTGGTAATTAGATGACACTGGACATCATCCAGGTCCCTATCATCAGATGCCTTGAGCTGTCAATGAGAACCATGGAGTGCAGAGGGCAGCCCAGCACAGTGGCCAGGAATAAGACTCACTAGTAATATCTATCTAGGTCAGGGTTAAGAGGCCACTCTTCCTCTAGGGCAATGGGAACAGGACTTTAAAAGAACCTGGTGGAATTCTACTCCTTATTAAGAATTTTTATCTTTAAATATGTGTTTGTGTGTGGTACAAGTGAATACCATGTGTGTGTGTCTGTGTGTATAATAGAATGCTGTGTGTGTATAAGTGAATGCCATGTGTGTCTGTGTGTGTGTCTCTCTCTCTCTGTGTATAAGTGAATGCCCTGCATGTGTATGTGTGTGCATGTATATAAGTGAATGTTGTGTGTGTGTAAGTGAATGCTGCATGTCTCTGTGTGTGTGTGTATAAGTGAATGTCATGTTTGTGAAGCTTGAAGAAGGCAGATGATGATGAGATGATGGATGCCTGGATCTGGAGTTATAAGCATTTGTGAGCCACCAGATGGGCATAGTTGGAACAGAGCTCAGGCCCTGGTAAGGAGCAGCTATGGCTCTTAACCTATAAGCCATTTCTCTAGTTCCCACATTAAAACATTTTAATGTAACTAATATTTATGATTATGAATACACTCATATACCTATATATCTTGTTATGATCAAATAAGGTTAGTTAGCATATCTTTTATCCCAAACCTTTTTTTTTTTTATTTCTTTGAGTTGAGAACATTCAAAATCCTGTCTTCTGGTCGTTTTGAAAACTATGATAAACGACCATCGACAGTAGTCGCCCTACTGTGCTGAGGGATGCCCACACGTAATCTTCCTGTCTGCAGTTTGCAGCAGCCACAGCCTTCTCTGTCCCCATAGAGTGTGAGGCCACGCTCTGCTCTCGACCAGGGATAACACGGACACGTTTCTAATGTGAACTTGAAGAGGAATGAATGTTCGTGCTTTCAAAGTTAGTTTGTTGTGAAGAACTCACTCATTCCCCAGACTTCTTTGAGATGCTCAGTCTCTCCTCGGGTTTCCTGGCTTGGTCCTGCATGACCTGTCTATTTTCTGGGAACTTTCCCCCTGGCTTTAGCGTCCGGTCATCCCATCCCTGTGCCGAATGAGGGGACTGGGAGGCTGTGCTCAGATCACTTGGGCATCAATGGGTGGGTTCTTCACAGTCTTCTGAGCACCAGGCACCGGCCAAGGTCCTCAGCAGAGACTGGGTTTCTTAGTAAATCTCTCAGAAAACTGCTTCCTGCTCACAGCATATGTCCTGAAGAGTCTGTCACACTGTTCGAGAAAATTTTGCATCAGATTTTCATTAAAACATCCTTTACCCATGTGATCTGTATGCTTTATCCATGTGACCTGTATGCTTTACCCATGGACCTGTATGCTTTATCCATGTGAACTGTATGCTTTACCCATGTGACCTGTATGCTTCATCCATGTGATCTGTATGCTTTATCCATGTGACCTGTATGCTTTACCCATGTGACTTGTATGCTTTATCCATGTGACCTGTATGTTTTACCCATGTGATCTATATGCTTTACCCATGTGACTTGTATGCTTTATCCATGTGACTTGTATGCTTTATCCATGTGACCTGTATGCTTTACCCATGTGATCTATATGCTTTATCCATGTGACCTGTATGCTTTATCCGTGTGATCTGTATGCTTTATCCGTGTGACCTGTATGCTTTACCCGTGTGACTTGTATGCTTTATCCATGTGACCTGTATGCTTTACCCATGTGATCTGTATGCTTTACCCATGTGATCTGTATGCTTTATCCATGTGATCGGTATGCTTTATCCATGTGATCTGTACCCTTTATCCATGTGATCTGTATGCTTTACCAATGTGACCTGTATGCTTTACCCATGTGACCTGTATGCTTCATCCATGTGATCTGTATGCTTTGCCCATGTGACCTGTATGCTTTACCCATGTGACCTGTATGCTTTATCCATGTGACCTGTATGCTTTATCCATGTGACCTGTATGCTTTACCCATGTGACCTGTATGCTTTATCCATGTGACCTGTATGCTTTACCCATGTGATCTGTATGCTTTACCCATGTGACCTGTATGCTTTATCCATGTGACCTGTATGCTTTATCCGTGTGATCTGTATGCTTTATCCGTTTGACCTGTATGCTTTACCCATGTGACTTGTATGCTTTATCCATGTGACCTGTATGCTTTATCCGTGTGACCTGTATGCTTTACCCATGTGACTTGTATGCTTTATCCATGTGACCTGTATGCTTTATCCATGTGACCTGTATGCTTTATCCGTGTGATCTGTATGCTTTATCCATGTGACCTGTATGCTTTACCCATGTGACCTGTATGCTTTACCCATGTGACCTGTATGCTTTACCCATGTGACCTGTATGCTTTACCCATGTGACCTGTATGCTTTACCCATGTGACCTGTATGCTTTACCCATGTGACCTGTATGCTTTGGAAGTCCTTTGGGAGCCTTTGATACAGTGCCATTTAATATCGGCTATGCTTCTGGGTTCTTGTCAGCTCTCCCATCACCTTATTTGCTTCCTGGAGCCTGAACCAGGGCTCACCTCATTGTGTCACAAACTCTGTGCCATCCTAGCCCTTCTTTCTGCAGCTACTTCCTTCTTTCTGCAGCTACTTCCAAGAATAGGACTTTGTTTCTCTGGATGCCACCAACACCAAGTCTCTGTGAGGTCTTTCTGCAGCTACTTCCTTCTTTCTGCAGCTACTTCCTTCTTTCTGCAGCTACTTCCAAGAATAGGACTTTGTTTCTCTGGATGCCACCAACACCAAGTCTCTGTGAGGTCCCCCCCCTGCAGGCCTTGATATACAGCTTTAAGGTGGGGGTGCATAAGCATAGCGTACCCTTGGTGCCACTGTGGTACCAAGACCAGTGTTACTAGGTGTCTGTATTCAGTAGGTTGTGCCCACAGAAAAATCTTTATTCCCTCCCTGTCCCAGAAACCCAGGAAGTCTCTGCCCAAATGGCTCTCCTATATAGGCCTCTTCCTTGAGCTCATGTCCCCAAGATTAGGCTAGGTTGCTGGTTTTAACACCCCAGGTCCACAGTGTCCAGGAAAACGGGCTGTTTTTAGCGGGTGTGACCTAGATAATGCAAGATCCCGCTGGTGTGGTGTGGAACCTGAGTTCCAGGAAGATAGTGTAAAGATGTGCTATAGGCCAACGATCTCTGCTTGAGCTCCTGCCCCAGTGTCAGGGGTGAGTCTACTCTCACCCCTGCATTATCTCAGAGACCTGGATTTCAGCTCATACAGATAGGACCAGGGGCTGTAATGATGGAGCTAGGAGATCAATTGCAATAAACACCAGGAGTGACATGCTGCCTGCAGGGCAAGGCAAATCCAGACTTGCCCGGTTGTAGCTGTTGACCTTGGCCAAATAAATTCACCCTTCGCTTTAGGTCTCATGTCTGTGAGCAGTGCAACAGTGTATCCTTTCAGGACTCAAGTGGGTGAGAGAAACATGCTCAGTGGTTGGAATAGAGAAATACCTGCTGGGGTAGGAGGACACCCCTTCCCCTTAGTGTTTGATGTGGGAGAGACGCCTGGTCGGGTAGGTAGATGGACACCCCCCTCGACCCCTTAATGTTTGCACAGGAGAGACGCCTGGTGAGGCAATCCAGCATCCCTCCCTTCTGCTTGTTCCAGCTACCTCATGTCCCCATCGATTATATTATGACCTCACTTTCACCATTTCAAATCACCATCAGCTGCTCCATGTATTTCCAAGATCTTTGGTGTTCATAGACTAATTTCTCCTATGGGCAGCAAAAAAAAAAGGGGGGTGGGATCATGGAAGTGGAAAATATTCAGAATTCATGTATGAACTTTTAGTTTGAAAGCCTAGGACTTCCAGGGGCAGGGGAAGAAGTTTATTCTGCTCCTCTCTCGGTGCCTTGTGATCCTCTCTCTGCGCCTTGTGATCCCCCAGCACCTGGGACTGTGTGTCTTCTCTTCTCGGATCCCTGCAATACTTGGGCCACTTTTCTCTAGCCTCATCAGCTTTGATTTTTCTCCACTTTTAATGTAGAAGAAAGGCAGGACAAAAGCCATCATGAGAAGAGCCCACCCCTCGAAGGGCAGAGGAGGAGGTTCGAGAGTCTGATGAATGTCAGGAGAAATCGATTATGGAGAGAGGTGCAAGGGAACTCCTCGTTGTCCCTCTGACTGGTCCCTTGCTGTTGCTGCTGCCCTGAGATGCAACAGGGCTGGGGCATCCATCTTGGCTTATTTCAGCAGCCTCAGCATGTGCCACGCAGTGCTGTGTGTTGTGAGGTGCAGGTGTGGTCCTTAGCTCCAGGAGCCCAGGTCACTCCCACTGCTAGTGGTGGGGTCCAGCCTGGAAACCGAAGCTCCCGACAGGGGACATGCTCATCTATTCAGGGATTCCAGCAGCGCAGTGGTGTCTCACTGGCTCTGCTGGTGCTGGCAGTGGGGGTGAGATGAGTCAGACAGATGTTGCAGTTAAACACTGACTTCCCACCAGGAGGGAGAGCCATTCAGGAGTGTGGTGTCTAAGTACTGCATGCCTGGCAGTTGGCTGTGGTGGTCACCATTATGATTCCTTATTTCCCAGCGTGGATTCCATGCTTTCGTGGCAGTCATGACATGAGAGCTGTTAACCCATTGCAACTCACTTGCAGACCTTTCGGAGGCTCTGAAGCCAAAATACAACCATGGTCCCCTCCTCCCGAAGTCACTGCCCTGTTGGTGGACTCAAAGAGATCCTCTGTCGCTTGGCCTTCATCGACCTGACCTGTCCTGACTTCCCAGTGGCATGCTCCTGATCTTTGGTGTTCCTTGCATGGTAGGCTACACACAGGCACAGGATCCCCTTTGCCTTCATCCACATGGCTCCTGTTCCTGAGAAGCCTGCTTCCTCTTGCAGTGCTCTGGACCCCCACAGCTCTGGTGGTCTCATTGTGACCCCACTCTGAGTGTCTCACTAAGGCAGCCTCTCCTCTAAGCCCAACAGGGCATCTACCTTCTTTCCAGTAGTCTTTGGGCTTCTACTGTAGTTAGTATAACAGTCTTGCCATTCCTCAGTTACTGCATACAGGGACCAGACCTTGTTCACACAGCTCCTGCACCTGACCCAAAGCACAAGCCAAGCCCATGGCAGAGTTATGTTGATGTGATTACAGGATGGTGATGGGAACCAAGACCAAGGAGCAGGAGCTGTAGAGCCGACATGGTGGCAGCAGCAGCCTGTGTATTGAGAGAATATCTGCAACCTTGTCTAACACAGCCGAACCTGTGTGAGACTGTTCCCAAAGCCCGTGGGAAAGTGCAGATAAGAGGTCAAGGTTCTCTGGAGAGCTGTCTGCACTTCAGGGTAGGGTTGTTGTTGATATGGAGAACAGCCCGGGGATGCTTTTAATCATGAATGGAAACACAAAGGTTGGCCTTATTCCAAGCATGAGGGTCTTTAAAGCCTGTAATTTAGCTTAATCATTTACATGAATCAAATCCATGTTCCCAGAAAGGAGACATAATGCCTGGGTTTTGGTCCAGCTCTCTCTTGCCAGCTACGTGGCTTGGCAAATATCCTCTCCAAAGCACAATCCTCATTGCCATCATCAACTGCCCTTGTGAGATGAGATGCACCTGCCCAGCCCACCTGTTGGGGATGTTGTGAGGATCCTGAGCACTGAGGTGGGAGAAGCTGAGGAGACTGAGGTAGGAGAAGCTGTGAGGACATTGAGGTAAGAGAAGCTGAGGACAGTGAGGTAGGAGAAGCTGTGAGGACAGTGAGGTAGGAGAAGCTGTGAGGACAGTGAGGTAGGAGAAGCTGAGGAGACTGAGGTAGGAGAAGCTGAGGAGACTGAGGTAGGAGAAGCTGTGAGGACAGTGAAGTAGGAGAAGCTGTGAGGACACTGAGGTAGGAGAAGCTGTGAGGACACTGAGGTAGGAGAAGCTGAGGACACTGATGTAGGAGAAGCTGAGGACAGTGAGGTAGAAGAAGCTGAGGACAGTGAGGTAGGAGAAGCTGAGGACACTGAGGTAGGAGAAGCTGTGAGGACAGTGAGGTAGGAGAAGCTGTGAGGACACTGAGGTAGGAGAAGCTATGGACACTGAGGTAGGAGAAGCTGTGAGGACAGTGAGGTAGGAGAAGCTGAGGAGACTGAGGTAGGAGAACCTGAGGACACTGAGGTAGGAGAAGCTGGGGACACTGAGGTAGGAGAAGCTGTGAGGACATTAATGTGTGTGAGAAGCTGTGAGGAGAAAGCCTTCGAGCTTCACCTCTTATCTTCAGCAGCAGGAGGTGCTGGGTGTGGCTGTGATTGATGCCCCCAAAGTTCCAACTTGGGCTGCAGCAGGTGCAGGCCACCAGGGTGCACACCTGCACCCTTCTTCTGGGCTTTTCCCTCCTCACAGAGAAGTGACTGCCTGCTTGTCTTTGGCTTGGTCAGTGGCATGAGCAATACTCTGCCTCAGCAGGTTCCCGTGTGAACAACTGGTACCCAGTTTTCTTAAGAGTGGCTTGTGACTCCCTAAATGAGCCCTGTGTGAGTTGACCATCAGTCTTGTTCAGTTCTCCATAGAAGGTCACCTAATATTAAATGTGACCAAAAGAATCAGAATCATTACTGTCTATCTTTCCATGTGGTTTTTTAGAAAGGCAACCCAGAGACCATCTCTCAGTTTGCAGAATAGGAAGCCCTGAGAGAGCCTGGACTTCCCTGGATGACCCCACTCTTCAGTATCAGGTGACTCCAGCCTAGAGAGGCCAGGGATTTGCTCAAGGATATATGTGTAATCAGAGGCATAGCTGAATGTGGGACTCAGCTTGACTGATGAAAGAGCAGTGCCCATTCTCCAGCATCTCATTGCCAGCCAGGGCCTTCTACAAATACAGTTCTGCTCAGACTGTTTGGCAAGGAGGAACCTCACAGAGCACAGGCAGGATTATGAGGACCCATAGGGCTGTGAGGTACCACATAGGCAGGGCTGTGGTGATCTATGGGACTGCAGGACACTGCAAAGGCAGGGTCATGGGGATCTACAGGGCTGTGAGGGACCCAGAGACCAGCAAGAACAGGCACATTTCAATATCTAGACTGAAGGAAGAGGGTTAGTTATTGGAGCTGTGTGAAAGGAGGGACTACCCTGCTGTGGATGCAGTGTACAGGAAGCATCCTTCAACCACAGAGCGCCTGTGTGGGTTAGTGGACAGTCATCGGAGAAGAGGGACCCTCAATTGAGAAAGTGGTGCCACTAGGTTGGCCTGGAGGTGCAGTTCCTAGAGGCTCTTCTTGGGGTAGAGAAAAGCAGAGAGTGTAGTAAGATTGTAAAAGCAACTTTGCAATACAGTCGTGCCTCATTCTCCTGTCAGGAAAAGGGATAGGGATGGACCACAGTGTTGGCAAGACAGACTTCCTGGGCCCTGTTGGGGGTGGGTGGTGAATTACCTTGGTGTGAACATGCTTCAAGGTCCCTTGGCCCCAGAGCCATTTGGTTGTGAGCAGAGAAACACTCTCTGTACACAAAAGGAGAAAATGTTCCCTAGTGTGGTAGGTGGGAGAATGGCCGACTGGCTAGAGATTCCCAGACAATACATGAATCATGCATTTTACCAAAGACTGTCTACAGAGCAGGCACAAAGGATTCACTAGTGTGCTCCTGGTAGCTTAGACAAATATGAAAATTGAGCTTTGCTGGCAAGTCCTCATTCCTCCCTGATAGGCAACATACCTCAGATCCTAATTTTCCTACTCTAGGGGCTAGAATTTGCATGTTCTTTTATGAAGAATTTTCTATTGCCTGCCTTCTCTATCCATCTTGGCTTTGCATATTCTATAGAAGGGAGCTCTTGTCTACAATAACACTCTTGTGTTGTTTGCAATGCAGTCTCTCTTCTTATAAATTCTTGTCCTCTCAGAGTTGAGCCTCTCCTTGGCAGCCATTCTTCAGAGAATGCCCAGGGGACCAAGCAACACTCGAGTTATTTTTAAGTCAAACATATTCACACTGACTCGAAGACGGTGTCAGCTCATGGTGACTGAGCAAGCACATCACATAGAAGCAGTAACTGAAAGAGGGACTTCGCTGCAGGGTGGTATGGGGAGATTGCTTGTCCGACTCAGAACTCAACATGACAAAAGGAAGCAAAACATAGACAAAAGAGGATTCTGTTTCCTGTGTAACGAACGCCTGGAGCACATGCCACATAACCTGATGGTTACCCGCCTCTCCACACTCATCTTGGGTGACTTCTTCTTGTAGAGAGTCTCATACGGTTGGCAACAATGGTTTCTCTTACAGTTGTGCAAGGATTGCTGTGCCTGGCGACTCTGTCACTTTAGATTCTTCAGGGTGTAATGAGTGAAAGTAGGAGTACAAGGATTCCCACAAAATGGGAAGGAGGTATAATATCATAACAAGAACATGCCTGTGTGGCCAAGACTTTTCTCCCATACCTCTTGTTATTTATACTTATAATTTTTCATCCATCGATACATGAATTTACTCAATGAATGCTGCTTAAACACCTGCTGTGGACTGAGCACTGGGGATACAGAGATAAGCACACGTGGTCTATGACTCCAAAGGGCCACAGGGTGGAGGGTTGAACTGATCCACGGTAGGTCTTGAGTTAGAACTCAGCATCCATCCTTGAAGCTCACTAATCCCAACTTCTCTAATAGCTGGACAGTGATGCTGTGTTTGTCTTCGTGACTTTTTCTAGAAAGTTGGGTCAGGTTTTGACCATGCTCTCATAGTGGTGGCTGGCAGAGCAGGCATTCATTTGAGATTTCTTAGTGGCATGGTATTTAGCAATGCGGTGATCATGTAGCGTTTGTATGTGGCAACCCAAAGGGAAGCAGCACACAGTGCTTGTGTTCTGTAGCCTGCAGTGCAGGGGCAGAAGCCTGGCTCTTGTGTTCTGTAGCCTGCAGTGCAGGGTAGAAACCCAGCTCTTGGCTTATGAGTTGGAGAATCACAGGCGAGCTTGCTATCTTCTTCATTCCTCTGTTCTCCATATGAAAACTGGAATAACGTAATAGTCTCTGAATCATAAGTAGGTCTGCACTGAAAGCAGTCATGGTGGAGGGTCCATGCCTGCATATTTCTCAAAGCATGCAGAGCTGAAAATTAAAAGAACAAATGTTATATAACATAAATGGAAAAAAATCAGTGTGTGTGTGTGTGTGTGTGTGTTTGTGTGTGTGTGTGTTTGTGTGTGTGTGTGTGTTTGTGTGTGTGTGTGTGTGTGTGTGTGTGTGTGTGTGTGTATGGTGTGAAGGAGTGCTAGGTTGCAGATTGGGGGGAATTAATCTAACTATATGTGAAACATCACAGACATTCACTGGAGGGATTGGGTGCTAACTGAAGTAGCCTTGGGAAAGAGGGTATGCTTCAGGTAGCTAGCTAGGCAAAAGGGCTAAAGAATGTCTCAAAAAGGTCATACTCAGGTAGCTACACTGGCTTGCAAAGGGTGTGAGGGGGCAACCCTGAAACTGGCTAAATCAACTCTACTTATGCTGACTGGTTTTTCAGTCTGAACACAAGCACTGTATGCTGCTTCCCTTTGGGTTGCCACGCCCAAACTCTACCTGATCATCACATTGCTAAATACCATGCCACTCGTTCCTGTTTCTGGAACATTCTTTACCTCTTGGCATGGCCCTTTCTCTATCTACCACTTCCTTTCTTTAATCCTCACTCAGTCTTTCTATTTCTCACTGGCTTCTATATCTGTGGCTCCCTGAATAAGCAAGCCTTTTCAGACTGACTACCGACTCACCAATGTCCTCTTGGATGGCTCTGTCTAAAATTTAATGGTCACTTACATTTCCTTTTCTGTTTTTCCCCTTATTTCACTGATTATTATCTGCATTTGTTTGATAGAGATCTTATACTGATGGTTTTATATATTCTGCTTGATATACCTTGTTGTTTACTTCTACATATGTTTAGGTTTACCAAAAAAAAGCACCACCACAAATTCTATGGGGAAGGTATATAAACCCTTCAATAAGCTTCCTGTAATGTTTATTAACTTTTTACATGGTATAGAGGTGGTGATGATGATGATAATGATGAAGCTTTAACTAAACTACAGACTTCATCCAAACTTCACCAGTTTTTCAACTAATGTCATTTTATTGTAACCCAGGGTCTAATCTGACATCTCCTTATTCATCTGTGACATTTCCTGTCCCTTCTCTTCAGAGACTTTAACCCTTTTGAAAAGCTCTGGCCAGTTACTTTGTAGATTTGGCCTTGGTTAGGGTTTATCTTAAATTTTCTTACAATTAAACTAAGGGGTACTTTTGAGGTGGTGTGCCTCCTTCAGTATGCAATATTGGAGTATTAATGAAGCTGGTACTTATTATTGATGATGTTAGGCTTAATCCCTTTGTCAAAGCCACAACTGACAGGATTCTTCATTATAAAATTATTCTGGCGAGATGGCTCAGCAGTTAAGAACACTTGTCCTTGCAGAGGATCTGGGCTTGGTTTCCAGCAACGGTTAACAAGCATCCATAACTTCAGTGCACAGGATACAATGTCCTCTTCTGACCTCTGCATTGTATTCTAGTCCATTGACACATTTGTTTATCTTTTTGCCAGGGCCTACTTACTGTCTGGCTTATTATGTTATTATAATATTATTAAATTATGTTATTAAATATTATTATTTGCATCAAGATTTTACATGGGATGCTCTTGCTCCTCCATTTTATTTTACTTTTACTTTTACTTTATTTATTTTTGGCCAGGCTAGTTCCTTGTCTTTGCACATGCATTTTAGAATCAGCTTCTTGCTATCCTTGTGAGCCTGCTGGGATTCTGATGGAAACTTCATTGGCTGTACAGATGAAAACTGACAGCTAAACACCAACCCTCCCACTCCACAAGTACGTTGTATATCTCCTCCATTCCCCAAGGTCTTCTTTGATATTTGAAGCCAGTGGTTCATCGCTTGAAGCACAAAGAACTTATGCATAGCCATTAGACTTATGGCTATGCACTTTTGAAATCACCACAAATGATACTGTTTAAACAATTTTATGTTCTGTGTGCTCACTGCTACTGTACAGAAACACACCTGGACTTCCTGCTGGTTTTGTAGGGTACAACCTTGTTAAATGTCTGTTAGTTCTAGGAGTGAATTTTGAGATACCGTTCAGATTTTCTGGGCAGACAATCACATAGTCTACACCCCAAAGCAGCTTTATTCAGTCTTTTGATCATTCCTCTGATCTGATGGCTTCAGTTGCTCTCTTCTGGTTAGGATGTCCTGGATTATTCACGTATCATCCGAGTTCATCCACATGGAGGTGAGGAGACTCCATTGTTGTATTGTCTCTGTCATCGTGGGGGAAAATGGCGTTGTTTTTGCAATGTCAGTGTAGATATTGTGTTCCTTCTACGGATCATTTTATTTCTTTTCCACCTGTAACCAGTGTAGCTAAAGAACCATCAATATAATTTATCTTTTCAAGTGGATCTGGTGTGGAAAACCTTGATTTTATTTTTATTTTTTATTTTTTGTGGTTGTCAATTTAGACGTTTCTCCTCTTTAATTTTTTTTCCTTCAATTTATATTTTTTTCTTCTTTATTACTGAGAAAGATTAGGTGATTTGAGGATCTCTATTTCTCTTGAAATATTGTTTTAGCTTCATACTTTATTTTTTGTTATATTTTATTTTCCACCAGTTCAAAAACATTTGTTACTTTTACACTTCTTTTCTTTTTAAATTTTTATTTAAAACTTTTTCATATATATTTTGATCACACACACACACACACACACACACATATATATTCTTTCACCAAGTCTTCCCTGATCCTTCCCATCCAACATCATTTTCTCTCTCACGCCAACACCAAATATGAAAATAATACAAACTTAAAACAAATTGAAATCAATAAGGCAAACACACACACACACAGAGACACACACACACATACAGACACACACACACACACACACACACACATACACACACATACACCCCCCCATACTCACACATACATTCACACACAAAAACACACACACATACAGAGTCTGTTCTGTTGGCCAACTGCTCCTGGAGTGCTATTGCTATACACACTAACATTCCATTGGAGAAAGGTGATTTTCTGTATAGTCTATATTTCCTATCAGATACGAATTGCAAACAGATTCTTGGTTAGCAGAGGGAATTTGTGTCCACTTCTGCTTCTCAGCACTGGGGGTTTGTATGCTTTGAACCTTTTTCAGGTCTTGTGCATACTATCTTGGTCTCTATGAGTTTCTCTATCTATCAATCCTCCTGTCTGGAAGACACTGTTCCCGTGGAGTCACCCACCATCTCCTTCCCTGTCCTCTTCCACATAGCTCTCTGAGTCCTGAGCAGAGGGGTTTGATAAGATTTCCCATTAAGGACTGGGTGCCCCAAAGTCTCTCCTTCTCTGCCCATTGTCAAGTTGTGGGTCTCTTGGTAAATTCCCATTTAATTCCAGACAAAGCTTCTCTGATGAGCATTGAGCTCTGTTGTATGGGCATAGCAATGCATCATTAGGAGTCATTTCCTTGCCACGTTCCTTTAGCACAACGATGATATTTTCTTTCTTATGTACAGCTTCTTATGTTTGGAAATATGTTGCTAACTGCAAAGATTTGCAAAACTTTCTGATATAAATTAATTATTTATAGTTTCTTTGATGGAAGGCACACACACTTTCTGTTGCCTATTCTTTGAGATTTGTTGCCTTGCTTATAGGCCAGAATATGTGGTATCTGGGTAAATGTTCTGCACTGGGTGATACGATCGATCAGTAAGTAAGGAAGTGAATGAGTATCAGGTCTAGTTGATTACTAATGTTGAGGTCTTCTTCACTGTTTCTGACATCTTTCTTCTGTCTGATTGCTAAGGGAGGAGGGTTGAGTTCTCCAGACAAAACTGTTGCTTGCTTCTTTTTTCCTTCCAGTTCACTCAGCTTTTGTGCCACAATTCTTACTCTTTCTCTAATCACATCTGAATGGCTAATTGTTTAATGTTACAGAGCTGCCTATTGTTTGGAGCATTGGTCTCTTTGTCATTATACAACATCCTTTTTTGCTTTTGGTTATAGTGCTGTAAAATTTGCCTTACCAGATGCACGCTAGCATTTTGTTCAGTTCTGCAATATATATACATCTATATGTCTATATACATATAAAAAGTAGATTTGTAACCCAAAAACAAATGTTTGATTGTTAAAGTCACTTGACAGTTTGTCTTTGAACTAGGATGTTGGGCCGATTCATCTTTTTCCATTTCAATTTTTATTCTTTGTAATTTTCATACTTGTATACAATATATCTTGATCATCTCCACTTCTCTCTCCCTCTGATCAACTCTCTATGGGATCCTGAACACATCTTTCTCCCAACATCCTGTTTTCTTAACAGACAAATAAACAAATCAACTCACTAAGTTCAGTTAGTACTGTACATATGCACATGGGTCTGGGGTCACTGGAGATTGGGCTACGTGTCCATTAGTCAAAAATAAGGTGACTCTTTCTTCCTCAGCTGCCATCAGCTGTCAAGAACTCCTCAGTTACAGATGGAGCCCTGGGAGCGCCTCTCCCTTTCACACTTGCTGTTAAAATAAGATTCATCTTGTGTAGCTCTTGTGTTGGTAACTATAGCTGTTGTTAGTTCTGTGTGCAGCAGTCATGTCGTTAGAAAAGAATTTCTTAGTATTTCTCCCCATTTCCTGGCTCTTGCATTCTTTCTGCCTCTTCTTCAGTGTTCCTTAAGCCTTAGGCAGGACTTGTTGCAGACGTCCCACTTATAGCTGAGCACTCCTGGTTGCGCATTTTCAGAACTTTGAATAGTTCCGAGTCTCTGCCTTAACCATCACCCACTGTAATAAGAAACTTCTCTGGCCTACATTGAGAGCAGGGGATAGAAATTGAGATTTGTGGATAGAAATAATATTTATAAGGGAGTTTGACCACATGACCATTTAGAAAATAAATATATCACTTAGTTCTCTCCTTGGGACTATGATTTCCACAGCCATAGGTTTTGACCATATTTATGGTATTAGACACAAATTCTCTCCTGTGGAGCAGAACACAAATCCTAACACAAGAGCAGTTGGTTACTGCTACAAAGTGTCGCCACTATTACGCCAGTGGATACATCTTTTCCCACAGGTTGGTACTGTAGCATGTAGGGTCAAACATTAGGAAATAACCACTGACGTCTTTCCTCTCTCAGCAGCCTATGTATCACCTTCCTGTACTATGAACATTAACCAGCAGGGAGAGTTCCCTGCTCATTGCAAGACTGATTTCTCAGTGACCTGTAACCAAAATCCATAATATCTTTAACCATAAAGTCTTACCATCTAGTTATGGTAGATAACTGGGAGCAATGGCTTAGACTACCTCAGGGTCCTCCTGGACCGATAACTTATAGGGAGGTGACCAATGCTCAGGGCTGGGCATTTTCATATTTAAATGTAGTCACTGGTATATCAAACTCTAGCATACTGAGCTATTTACTTCGTTCTATTTTTCTTTGTTTCTCCATCCCTTAATTTTTATGCCTCTTTCTGGATAGTTGAGTGTTTTTATGATTCTACTTTATATCTGCTGCCGAATTAATTACTCTCTTATCATCAGCTTTTAAATGCTTGCCATCAAGTGTGCAGTGTGCATACTTTCAAAATTAGGTGAAGTCTTTCTTCAAACGCTACTGGAATGCCCCTCGTGCACATGATAACGACTTTCCAATGCTACACGAGTTCTAATTTCTCTCCTTGATCATTTGTACTGTTGCTGCTGTTGTGTGTTTTAGTTTTATACATACTACGAAACAATGGTGTCGTGTTATTGCTTCTGCCTTCATCTGAGAGCGAGAAACCAAATGCCCTGTGCTCTGCCTTTGTTCTCTCCCTTTCCAGCACACTCCTTATCTCCTCACTGCATGTGTGAACTTGGGATTCAGTTCACGGTCAGTTCATTCTGCATGAAGAGCTGTCCTCTATGTGTGTCCAATTCTGATGCTATTGTATATGGGCCCTTCTGCTCACTGTAGTGGAGAATCTCCTCTGATCCTGGTATCAGAGGATCTGTCTGTCTCTGTCTCTGTCTCTGCCTCTGCCTCTGCCTCTGCCTCTGCCTCTGCCTCTGCCTCTGCCTCTGCCTCTGCCTCTGCCTCTGCCTCTGCCTCTCTGCCTCTGCCTCTGCCTCTGCCTCTGCCTCTGCCTCTGCCTCTGCCTCTGCCTCTGCCTCTGTCTCTGTCTCTGTCTCTGTCTCTGTCTCTGTCTCTGTCTCTGTCTCTGTCTCTGTCTGTCTCTGTCTCTCTCCCTCTCTCTCCCCGAGTGTATGTGTGTAATCGGTGTATTTAAGTCTGTTGTTGGTTACCCTTATTACCAAGCATGTATGTATGACTAGAGTGTGCATATATATGTGTGTGTGTCCCTCTTGAAATAATCTAGTTTTATATATTGAACAGAAGTCAATTGATTTAATTGTTCACTTGCATCAAGTAACCAATGATTTTAATATAATTAACTATTTAATTTAAAAGTCAGTCAAGCTACTTTATAATCAGGTTCAAAAGCACATTCTCACAGACCGTGGCCTTGGCCTTGGCCTTGCTGGAATAAGTTTCCTAAGGAAGCTATGTTACTTCTCCTTAAGCAGCTTGTTGTACCTCTGGCAGTGATGACCTCAAGGATTTAGTGACTAATCCCAGGGCACTAGCTAGATAAATATAGGATAAGACATCTTCATCCTATCTTCTGTCTCAAGCTAAGAGGGTTTATTTGAGAGCCATCCTCTCCCTCAGGTGTCCTGTGCCACCATCTTTGCCCCAAGGGTGTACCTCAGCTGGTACCTATGCTCTTATTCCCTTGAATTTTCCTCATTACCAACCTTTGAAGTAACAGCTCATGTAGGAGGTGTGTGGTATATGAGGACAGTGTCTAGTGATGTTTGAATGATTCTCCTTCCCAACAGCCTCTTGTGCAAGGCTGTGCCTTTAGTCAGCTCGTGTAACCTCATTAGTTTCAGGGCTTGGGGATGCCAGGAAGAAGTGAGAAACTTCCTTAGTACAGGATGAGGAATCGAGTAGATGGTGGAGATGGAGTGGGTGGCTTAAGGGTATCGAGTAAAGCAGGTGGTCCCCAGGAGGGGACAGGAGCGCTGCAGAGGAGACCTGCCATGTGGAAGGAAGAACAGAAAGCAGCCCAGCTTCCTTCTCAACCTCTTCCTTCCCTCCCCATATGCTCAGCAGAAAGTTCTCTCATTACCAGATTAGCCCGGCATCTAGGGACTTGGGCTCCTAGGGACAGCGCCCTTTTTATGTGATTAATTGCAAAGATAAATCCCATAAAAGAAGTATGCTCAGACTCAAGCTTCTTTTACTTAACAGAATAAATAAAGGTTTTTCCCCCCTTTGTGCTGTGTCCCATGAATAGAAAGCAATAGAAACAAACATGGAAAAGATAGCTGGAAAGACCTCTCTTTGCTGACTTCTGGCCTTAGCAAGCTACCCTTGTAGTAAAGGCTTCCTGTTTGCTGGACTCCCACTGGACCTGAAATGTGGGCTTTTTATGCATTACATTTGTTGTTGGCACTGTAAAACCCAGGATAAAGGGACTCTGACTCCATCACTCCTGAAAATAGAAACCACTGTGCTTATTTTATCAGGAAAGGATTCAATAGAGGAAAAAAATATGCTGCTTAGAATCTTTGGAAAGTTTAGCATAGGCACCATAGGTGACTCCGGGAAACTGAGGCACACAGGAAATTGAGGCGTGCAGCGGAGGCAGGTGAGCAAGGAGAGCTCCCGGACCCAAGGAGCTGAAGGGGTTTGCAGCCCCATAGGAGGAACAACGATATGAACTAACCAGTAACCCCAGAGCTCCTAGGGACTAAACCACCAACCAAAGAGTACGCATGGTGGGACTCATGGCTCCAGCTGGATATGTAGCAGAGGATAGCCTAGTCGGTCATCAGTGGGAGGAGAGGCCCTTGGTCCTGTGAAGGCTCTATGCCCCAGTATAGGGGAATGCCAGGGCCAGCAAGTGGATGTGGGTAAGTTGGTGAGCAGGGGGAGGGGGGAGGAGATACGGGATTTTCGGAGGGAAAAGGGGACAACACTTGAAATGTATATAAAGTAAATATCTAATAAAAAGAAAAAAAAAAGAAAAGAAAAGCAGGTATCCAGTGGCTCTCCTCAGAGCTAGTAGAAGGCCTATCCTACTGCACTGTGGGAGTTCTTTTTGATTCTTTGTTTTGGTCCTTGTAATGTTTGATTTTTGGGGAACTCATATATCTGTGTTCATGGTATATGTACATGCATATGCACGTGTGTGTGTGTGTGTGTGCACATGTGTGCAGGTGCACATGTAAATGTGTGAGCATGTGTGTGGAAGGTCAAGGCTGAAAACAGGAATCTTCCTTAATAATTTCCCATGTCCTTTATTGAGGTAGTGTCTTCTCTCAGAGCTTGATGATATGGTTAAGTTGAGCTAGCCAGCTTGCTCTGAGAGTCTTCTGGTTTCACATTCTGAGCACTGGAATTATGGGATGCCAGACAGACCTACCTGACATTCCTGGGAGTTCCTGGAACCTTCATGTTGGCATTGGCCCTCTAAGCCATCTCCTGTAATGCAGTGATTAATCTTGATGGCCTATAGAAATACCTAACAGATTAGGAAGGCACACTTTGGGGTATTTTTATTAGGGCATTTCCAGTAAGAGTTAAGTCAGGGTGAAGGTCTACCCTGACTGTGGGTATCTGGGAAGCCCGTGTATTATAGGCAACCTTTACTGTGCTTCCTGGCTGCCATAGGTGGTAGCTTTGATCCACCACATTTTCACCGTAATGCATTTCTCCATGACTCAGAAATATGAATCCAGTCTGCTGGAGACTGCCCCTCTGAAACCAGGAGCCAAAATAATCATTTGTTCCCTTTAAGTTATTCTCCTGGGCATTTGTCATGTGATGAAAACAAAACAAAACAAAAAAACAAAAAAAAAACCAAAAAACCCCAACAGTCTATTCACTTCTGTAAGTCAAATAATCAATTACAAATAAAGGCTCCTATATGGATGTATAGTTACAATGTAGCAACCATGCACCAGCTTATTAAGTACATCCTTTTATTTTGCTCTTATCGGCTCCTCCCATGAGTCAGCATCTAATCACTACTGATTTGGTAGCCTGAAACCTAGGTGTCATACACACACACACACACACACACACACACACACGCACACACACAATCTGTGTGTCTAACATGGGATCTACATTCTTCCACAAA
Organism: Mus musculus; assembly: GCF_000001635.26. NCBI lineage: Eukaryota > Metazoa > Chordata > Mammalia > Rodentia > Muridae > Mus > Mus musculus. The sequence continues at coordinate 54,167,597 of NC_000085.6, forward strand.
GACTCTGTAGGTCTAATCAGTAGGAGCCCTCCTGAGGATTAGGTTGACAGCCTTTCCCTACATCTCATAGCTCATTGGTAGCCCAGTGGAGCTGCTGATCATTATAAGACCTCTATAGAGATTCTTTTAGAAGAGTATTCAGGAAATAGTGCAGGAGCAGCAAGCCACTGAGCAGTACCCAGTGGTGTTGATTAGCAGGAATGTGCAACAAAACTGATTTAAGACAACTCAGGGGAGTCAAGGAGATCATTGCCCAGGTACTTTTGGAGAAGCAGGCACAGGACAAGCTGGGGAATGTTGTCTGCGTGATCTATTGGTAGTGGGCCGTAGAGTTGCCTTCTCCTGTCACATGCCCATCTAGGGAATGCTACAGGAGGCCAGAAGGTACAGAAACCACAGGTAGAGGCCCCGATGGCTCTGCTTCACACTCAGCAGTAGTTGGACACTAATCTCCAATTCCTGCATATCCAAAGCTCTTCATTGAAAATCTGCATCTGACAGGGCTTTGGGGGAATGTGATCCTAAGAGATTCTTGATGATGGCGATGGAGGGATGGCTCAGTGGGTAGCGTGCCTCATATGGAGGCATAAGGTCCACGGAGCATCACATGCCCAGTATTATGTAAACAATAGATGAGGCAGTGCATGCCTGTGGCTTCAGTGCTATCTAGGAACGATCAGGTGAGTGTCTGAAGCTCTCTAGACAAACAACTTAGCCAAATCAATGCTCTCCAGGTCCAGTGAGAGAGCCTGACTCAAAATACAAGGTGGAATGGGTAAACACCAGTCCCTGACAGTATGAACGATACTCTGTCATGCTTGCAGACAGGAGTCTAGCATAACTATCCTCTGAGAGGCTCTACTCAGTGGCTGACTGAAACAGACACAGATACCCACAGCCAAACATTGGGCGGAGGCTAGGGACTATTCTAGAAGAGTTGAGGGAGGATTAAAGGCTCTGAATGAGATGGGAACCCCACAGGAGGACCAACAAACTCAACTCACCGGGACCTCTGGGAGCTCTCAGAAACTGAGCCACCAATCAAAAACACATACCAACCGAAACGAGGCCCCTGGCACATATGTAGCAGACATGCAGCTAAGTCTCCGTCTGGCTCCCCAACATCTGGATCAAAAGCTCCGCCTAAAGCTGCAGCCTGACTGTGGTACCTGTTCCCTAACAGGGCTGCCTTGTCTGGCCTCAGTGGGAGAGAATTCACCTACTCTGGCAGAGACTTGATACACCAGGGTGGGGGAGGCCCAGGGGGACACACCCTCTCAGAGAAGAAAAGGATGGTGGATGGGGAGGGTGTTTGTGAGGGGGCACTGGGAGTGAGGGCAGCATTTGCGATGTAAATGAATAAAAAAGTATTTTAAAACAAGGTAGAGAGTGATTAAGGGCTTCTAACCTCCACATGAATGCACATACATGAGCACACACACATATATACACACATTACAAACAAATACATACATATACCACACACATAAGTGCACATGACAGTTTGCAAAAGACCCTACAATCTTATATTATGACATTTGCCTTTCAGTGGTAATTCATACTCTGGCTTTGAAAGTTTCTCTCAGGAGGAGTGGTGTGGCCCATCGTGGAGACACAGTGACTGCACTTTGAGATGCCATTTGGCACGGAGCACAAATCTGAGCTCTTCTTGAACCTTCCATGGCTACAGAGTTTCCTGCTACCCCTTCAGCCCTTTGTGAATAGGTCACCTGCAGTCTCCCCAGGAGCTTATATTTTAAGGGCCTTTTCTCTTGTGTCTATTTAATCTCTCCAATTATGAGGCAGGCTCTTGAAAGCCAGGTTCATGACTTGCATAACTCTACTGTGGACACTGAACCCTTTGAGTATGTAATGTTAAATGTCAGAGTTAAATACTAAACTGCCACATACTAACATGAAAGTCAGTACAGTTACCTACCAGACTATAGGATAATAAATATATTTCCCTTTTGGGGACTAGAAGTAGACAGATAAACGTGGTTCCAGAGAGACTTAAATTATGATTTTTCTTTTTAGTCTATAAGAGCTGGCATGCCAGGTGCCTCCTAAAGATTACAAAATGCATTAACTCATTAATGCCCAGCTCCAATCTGTAGATGAGAAAATTGAACCACAGATGAGAACCTGTCCAAACAGACATGATCTGAATTCTGGAGCAAGATTCTCTCCACTGAGCTACATGGTTCCCATGGTGAGGAGAGATGAAGTACGTGTTGAGTTGGCAGAGATGACATCAGCTACTTTGCTCCAGTGTCCACTGTGGAGCCAAGGCAGCAATGTCTGCGGTTAGAATAAGAGTTTAATAGATGCCAGATACTAGAACACTGCCCAGCTCTGTGGCTTATTCCTGATCTACCCTGGGATCTCTCCTCATCTCATTCTCTCAGAAGCTTGATTCTCTCTGAATATGGGATTTTATCAGCAACCCAATTCACCATGGCTAGGAGCAGGAAGCCTGGGTTTCAACCCTGTTGTACAACTCTGCCCATTTTTCTGCCCCTCCCCTGCCCCCTATTTAGGCACCATTCAGCAGTCATTGTCCCGAAGGATTTCAAACAGTCCCTAAGCAATAGAGATCCTGCGTGGGTTTTTTTGTTTGTTTGTTTGTTTGTTTTTGTTTTTTTCTGTTGCTTTTCTATTCAAACCCTGGGCTCCTCATTCTTTGGTGAGTTCAGCTTAATGCTAGCTGGGAATCCAGGTGTCTGGTGGAAGCAAATAGGGGAGGGGCTTTGCGTCATACCTCCAGGCTCTGCACCTGCCCAAGGTGCTCAGAAGCGACAGGAAGTGCATACAAGGGGCTGCTTTCTTGGTTCAGTAGTTCTCAGTTCTGCCTGGAATGATTTAACTGACTGTCTTTATTTTGGTGTGGGCAGGAATCAGACACCAAGAATACTTAGGGTGACCCTGATGACTCAAACAGGGAGCCAGGGCCAAGAATTCCTACTGTGGCTCAAGTTTGTGGGTTTGGGAGAGAATGCAGAGTCACTAAGTAAAACTTGAGAGATCAGCAAGACAGAGGCTCGCCCTTCTCTCATACCTTTCTCTGCTGACTCTTCTAGAAACTCCCACAATGCACTGCTTCTGCTGACACCAGAGGATGAACTACACTCCATCTCCACTCTTTAAGGATTTCCAATGGAGAGTGCACAAGGGAATTTAGTGTGCTAGGTCAGTTTTGCATGGATGCCAGCTCTGCCCAGAGAATCCTTGCTAGAGTGAGAGTCTGTGTAAGTGCCCACCCCAGGGAGATGTAGTCTGCATAAATCACCTTGAACGGATGGATTCTTTCTCCCTGATTAATCGCTTTCCTCGCTGCCCTCCAGAGAGTTGTGAATGCTTTGCTGGCATTTTTCTTGGGAGATAAGAGGAGGGCAATGTTTTAAGGAGCCTCGGGGAGAGTAACTTGATGATACCTATGGGCCTTATTTTCAGGGGGCAGTCATGGGAATTCTCAACACGGCAATCAGAGTTTTATCAGCTACTGTTCTTCCTGCTGCCATGACGCACGTGACCAAAGCCACTTAAGAAAGGGAAAGTTTAACTTGGCTCACAGTTTGTGTGTAGTTCATCACAAATCATGCCTGCAGGAGCAGGAGGCAGCTGGTCACACTGTATCCACAGTCAGAAAATAAAGGGAGGGAAAGGGATGAATTCTGGTATCCAGCTGCCACGCACACTGGGAAATGCCACGCACTCCGGTCAAGTCTGCTTGACAGGCTGAAAAGCCTGTAAGCACTCACGAGGAAAAGAGTTTCAAGGAAACTCACCTCCTGGAGCTTTGGCGTTCTCATTTACCCATATATTCATACCCTATCCCTGCGTTAATCTGGTGTATGGAACTACGAGCTCTCTTTTAGTATTATTTTATTATAAGTGCTTTTTAAGATTAAATTCTGATATAGTTAAGTCTCCCCAGTGTTCCAAGGTCCCAGAAGCCTAGGAGCTTAGAATCCGGCAGGAATGTAGTAAAGAAGTTACCTATTCAGTAACTAATTAAGCATTACAAAAGACGGAGCCAGTAGCTGAGAGATGGTCTGCAAAGTATTTACTAAGGACAGTAGCAAATCGCACCCAAACAAGGGAATACCATGAAAGAGCCAGCGAATCCTACTGACATAGAAATCTTCAGTACAGGCTACATTGCATATTAGAAGCAAGTTGGTAAATTCTTCTGACAAATGGAGATTCTCCAGTTACTTATAAGTTACACTCATATAAGAATTTAGCAAGGCCTAGGAAATAGGGGGGTTGTGATATTACATTATTCATGAGGCCTGCCAAGAGCAGAACCCCCTGGTGCTAGCCTTCACAAGGTTCAAAGATATAGCACTAGAGTGTAAAATCCTTGCCTGTCACTAAGCTGACCCTAGGCAGGACTGCTTTATCTTTACTGTAAACATTTACCTGGTTCCTGTAAGTCCCTTTGTCGTCATTCCTTTGTTTTGTGTCAGGCAACTTCAATGTACTTTGCCTGCTGTGACTTCCGACCCCTTGTATTTTCTGTACTATATAAGACTGGTGTTCACTTTGTGAGAATACATTCAGATTATACACCATCTCGTGTGTTGGTCTGTCTGTCACCCGCCGACACCTTGCCCACCTGCCCCAGAGACTCGTTCCACGCAGACAAAGGGGCCCAGAGGGTCTGTGGCACCCAGCTCGCTCCCTCTTTTGTATGTAGTGTAGACCCCAGGCCATGCCATGCCGTCTATGGTTGCAGTGGGTCTTCTCACTAATTTGATCTAGCTTAGAATTTTTTTTCACAGACACACTCAGTTTTGCCTTCTAGGTAGTTTTAGATTTTGTCAGTTGACAGTGTTGACCACCAAAGAGTTCCAAACAGGGACTCGTGAGCCAAATCCTTGGATTGAATAAGGATGTCTGAGAGATCTTCAAGGTCAGGGCTAGACTGTACTCAAGTCGTTGCTGAGATTCTTGCAGGATTACAGCTGTTCCCAGACACCTTGAAGCTAGAGTTTACATCAGGGGAAGCCTGGCACTTCTTGTCTACTATTCCTTTTGGACTCCCTCTCCCATGGTTTCTTCTGCTTCAGTAATTTGGTCAGCTGTTTTTATTACTCAGGAGGCTGAATGTCCTACTGAATTGATGTTTCAGGAAGTGTGATAATTCTGGTTCACAGATCTGTCTCCAATGTCTGGCATCCACTCCCAATGAACATCAGCTCCCTGGCTCAGCGGCTCCATTAGGTAAGACTCTCCTTCACATAAACAAGAGAAATCAAAACACTGGGAGCACCACGCTCTAATTTGAGAATGAAGGGGGAAGGCTGTTGTCTTTTGTGAGTGTTGAGTTTAAAGGTTTCAGGAATGGTAGACCCAGAGCGCAAGTGATGATTCATCAAGGCTCTGCTTTCTCTATCTCTTGGCTCTGCCTCTCTTACATGCTGCCTTTGTTCTCAGGCACATCTTACCCATTTGAAAGAAAATATGGCCTCTGGCAGAACCAAGCCAGCATGGCCAAGTTCATAATCCAAAAGGAAGAAAGACTGACTACTTACCGTATCCTATTTCTGTCTTAGTTCTCAGGTGAAATTAGGATCTGCTGTGTTGGGTGCCAATATTTTCCTGGATTCAGTCACACTGAGGGATAAAGAAACGTATGCCCAGCTTGCTGTTATTCCCTTCTTGGACTCAAGAAGTCAGGCTGAGGAGTAGCATATTCTATGCCTAGCTCGACTAGAGCTGATTCCTACTGCAAATGCATTTCACATGAAAAGAGGGGTTGATGCTGCTGCTGCTGCTGCTGCTGCTGCTGATGGAGGGTGCTCTGCAGACAGAAGCAAGGCTGTCCACCCCAGTGGCCGAGCATGCTTTTCTCTTGGCCTACAGAGTAGTGTTATGGGTTTTGTTTACACATCCTCCTACCATTGTGAAGTTATTTAATTGTTTTAGCTGTATAATTGTCTAAATTGGCCGATGCTCTTCATTCAGAGGCTCCATAAGTAGTGTGTGTGCTCTCTCTTTCCCCTCCCCATTCCTTGCTAGTCCCCAACCCTACTCCTGCGTGAGTCACCACTAACATTTTTCCAGGACTGTACTGCTTTGAAGAGATAATTCCTTACTTGAGAAGGAAGAGGATGAAAACAATTAACCAAATACCTGGGGCCAGCATGTATCCATCTGGGCCTCCTTGGAGGATTCTGTGTTCTGTAGGAGGGTAATCTGGTTAGAGATAATTGAGGAAAGCCAACGGCATGAGATGGCTCTTGGTTTTTCTGAAAAGGGCACTCCCCATCTCTACCAGCCTGGAACATTCTGTGAGAGAAAGCATGGCAAATGTACTTTGGGAATACCTACATTCTTAGGCTCAGTAACCAATGACACAGACCTTGGGTAGGGAAAGGAAAAGAGAAGAAGAAAGCATTGTTGCTGGTGCAGGCTGGTCAATCTACTCGGAGATACCTGAAGTAAAGGCAACTTGCATCCGTAGCAAATGAGAAGCTGTACGTTCCACGTCTAAGCTGTGCTTTGGGTTAGAAAATGGGAAAATGAGGATTATAAGAATCTAGAGCAGCCTGAGACAGCTCCATGAAGGTGTTTGCACAGCAGTGCAAGAAGCATGGGAAAAGAAAGAAAGAAAAACATGGAACAAACCATATCTCAGAGGAGAAATTGGATGTGTGTTGGAGGCATGCTGGAAGGCACGCTGGTGGGAGTGTGAGAGGCACAGATCTGGGAGTGCTGGGTGACAAAGAGTCTATAGTGGGCTGGCTGCCACTGAGGGGCTCTCTAGTCACCTCTAGGCCAGGCAAGAGTTGTCCATATGGCTGGGAAGGTTCTAACAGTGTTCTCTCCTTGAATGCTGCCCCCGACAGGTCTCTCAACAGCAGCCTTTGGTTTCTGGACAACTCCAGAAGCTGTAAAAAAAACTTCTTCCTTTCTTGAACAAAAACCTGCTTCCTCCTAACACCCACTGATACGTTCCAGTTTTCTTGATGGAACAAATCTTGTTATTTTGGATGGTGAAGTGGCGCTGCCAGGGCGTGCTATCGTTGGCATCTAAGGCAGCTTTGGCATGCGCCTCCTAACTCCTCACTCCACAAAGGCACGTTCAGTGTTCTGACCTCTGTGGCCCTCTCTGGAGGAAAGAGCTCCTTGTACCCCAGATTCCAGCCTCCTGAAGGTTTCTGCTTGCCAGTTATCTCCTTTCTCATCTTTAACATCTTCTCGACTGGCTCAATGCACTCAGTCTCTAAATATATTTGAGTATTTCTATCCTCACAACAAAAATAAAACTCTCCACAGTGTCCCCGGCCCACTCCTCTGGCTTTTTCTTCCTTTTCGCAGCCAACTTGTGAAAAGATTGTATCTCTTCTCTCTTCCAGCTCCTCACCTTCCAGGCTCTCTTCGATCACCTCAAATCGCTTCTCCATCACCTGATCCATGGAGTGAAAAGCTGGCTGGGGAGAGGATGCCTGAGGTCTTCCGGTCATTATGCTGTTTAGACACATTCTAAGTCCATTCTTGCATGGTCATTTGACACCATGGGTCTCTCCTTAGAAAAATATTTTCTCCTCTGGGCTTTTCCTGACACATAGTCTTCTGGGTGTATTTCATATTTTCCTATTAATCATCAATGGCTTTGATGATACATGTTCCAATGCATCAAGTACTGGGCTCATTTGAAATTCTTTCCCTAGATCCCCTTTTAGCTGGACTATGACCACATGCCCTTGATCACTGCCTATATTGGATGACAAATTACCTGAATTCTATACATTCACAATTAAATTTGATGTACTTCCTCTTAACACTGGTTGATGGTCTGGTGTACCTAGCTTAATATTCAACAGTAACATCTTACATATTGTTTATCCAGAAAAAAATCCAGGCCTATTTAGACATCTGCTTCTTTCTTCTTCACATAAATTTCATTTTCTGTATTCACATCTTGCTTATTCTAGGGCCTAAATGCTCCTTGAGGCTACCATTTCATCTTTAACTGTCCCTTTTAGCCTATTTTATCATCCCCTACATTCCTTGTACTGGGGACAGCAGTTTCTTTTTAAGAGGCAAAAGTGCTGTTAGCCTTCCCTCCGTATTTTAAGTCCTCCAGTGGCCTGCTTACATTGTGTTCAGTGATTTGAGGTAGAAGCAGGCTGGTTTGTGGGTAGGAGATTGTAATCAAGAGGCGGAGTTTAGTTCATGGAGGCTGTGTGAAGGGACACAAGGAATCCCGGGGTTGACAGTGGATGTAGTTAAAGGCATCAACGGGGATCATCAGCCTGGAAGAGCAATAATACTGAGATATGGCAGAAGCATAGTCAGAATATTGTGAGAACTCCCGAGTGCCTGGGCTACAGCAGCTGCCGACCTAGCACCAAGGACAGCTCCAGAGTTTCTGTTTCCTGTAGTAGCAATAGCCCCTTTTGCTGTGAAATAGTCTCAGGCTTGATTTATCTGTTTGGGTTCTTTGATAGGACAGATGAAATGCGGGGGTGGGGTGGGATGGGGGATAGGGGGGTATGGGAGGAGAGTGGTAAAGCATGACCATGTTTACAATAGGTGTCTCAGAACCTAGTCCGGTTTGAGAGAAGGCCACTCTGTATTCCGAGTTAGTGGTTTGGGGCTTCTGCAAAGGATCCTGGGAAAAGAGTGCTTCAGTCTCTTCTTTGTGGTTCCTCGTACTAGAGGAATCTGATGAGACTGGCTTAGGGCTTCAACAGTTTTGAAGGCTGGACATTTGATTAAAGCCTTGATGTGGCTCTTGCTTTGTTTCTACCAATGGCAGAGCCCCTTCTTCCTCTTCGCTCCAGAATGTGTGTCAGCTCTGTCCCGGTGCCACACTGAGTTCTCTTTCTGGCACATTTATGAGATGGTGTTGATGAGGAATTCTCAGCAGAGGCCTGATGCTCACTCCTCAGAGTCCTCTCAGGGACCTTGCAGTCTGGGGGACTTCAGGAAAGGAAATGGGGAAAATCACTGAAATGCGCTGCTCTTCACTTCTGCTCTTCTCAGGAAGTTGTGGTGAGCTCTCTGTTCAATAGCCAGGTTTTTGCTTGCTCGGCAGGGTGTCAGGCTCCCTCTTCTGGAAATGGTTAAGGAAGATGGGGCTGGGGCTGCAGCAAATCAAACCATAGTCCTAATCGGCATAAAAAAGAAACGAGCTTTATTGGAGGAAACTGCCGACTGTGCACAGCTCAAAGACAGAGCCCAGATATTTTAAAGCGATCCCAAGGAAAACAAATTCAAATTGTGGCATTTCGACTCCCAGGCACAGTCAGAAAATGGCGAATTGCCTTCCAACATTTTTTCCTGTTGGTGTGGGAACAGGGAAGGCATTAACCATTAGGTGGGCACAAGGAGTGGGGATAGAAAACTAATTTTATCACAGACTAGACTAATTCCTTAAAGTCAATATGCTCTGGTGGTTAGATTTCTCCAAGACTCCTTCCAGTTTAAGGCATTTATTGGTGCCACTTGCCTATTTACAGTGGCCAATGCATCAGAGAACGTAACCTGGGACACCTCACTGCTGTAACCTCACCTCTGTCCTCTGAACAAAGAGCTCTGGGGATGCCGGGCTGAGACTTACTTGGCACTTGTTGGTCAGGCAAATCAATGCAGCCCCAGAGAGGAGCAGATGTTCTTAGAAGAGCTCAGAGTAGCCAAAGTCTTTCCACACCATCCACTTGGGCCCCCACTTGGATCCCCAGATTTTCTGTGTTACTAAAAGTGGGAACTGGAATCTGGGTAGGGATGGACACCTGTCTTTGCAATCCCAGCACCAGAGAATGGCTACAGGGGGATTGCAGTCACAGGGCCAGTCTTGGATGCAGAGAGAGACACAGTCTCAGAAAACAATGAAAAGATGAAGAAACACAAACAGAGAAAGCAGAGAGATTCGAACTTGCAGTGCTTGGGATGTGGGTGGGGGAAGGCAGGGACAGATGTCACACATCAGTTAGTTGCCAAGGCAACTGGCACCTGATATCACAGCTCCCCACAGGGTCCTCTTAACCCTATTCTAAAAGCCAACATCCCATAAGTGAAACGCTGTGAAGAGGAACCCTAGAAAGAGCTGGAGGGAGGCCCAGACTTACACGACACCCTCCGCATCCCACCACAATGCTGGTGGAAAGTTTACAACTCTAGGAACATCTGCCGCTAATGTTATCTTGAAAAATTTCAGCACCATGGTCTATGTCTTGAGCCAGTGCCGATGGCTTGGGGCCAGCTTCCATTTAGAGAGATAAAGTTTATTTTGAAAACCTGCAAAAGGATGTTGATTGTTCGTTCTTTCAAACATGTGAACAGAGACTCCCGAGAGGCTTAGCAGGTAGATAGATAGCTTGGAGGTAGAAGGTGTGGTCTGTGGGGTGGGAGATGCAGTGTAGGGTTGTATACTGGCTTTGTTGATTTTTTTAAATATTTAATCTTCTTTTACACTCCAGATTTTACGCCCCTCTTGGTCCACCTTCAGACTGTTCCACATCCCATATTTCCTCACCCCGCTGTCTCCATGAGGATGTCCCCACCCCACCCCCCACCACACCAGACCTCCCCACTCCCTGGGGAGTCCAGTCTCTTGAGGGTTAGGTGCAACATCTTTGATTGAACACAGACCCCAGTCCTCTGCTGTATATGTGTTGGGGGCCTCATATCAGCTGGTGTATGCTGCCTGGTTGGTGGTCCAGTGTCTGAGAGATCTTGGGGGTCAGGTTAATTGAGACTGCTGGTCCTCCTACAGGGTCACCCTCCTTCTCAGCTTCTTCCAGTTTTCCCCTAATTCAACCACAGGGGTCAGCAGCTTCGTCCATTGGTTGGGTGCAAATATCTGCATCTGACTCTTTCAGCTGCTTGTTGGGTTTTTCAGGGGGGGGCATTCATGATAGGCCCTTTTTTGTGGGCGCTTCATAGCCTCAGCAAAAGTGTCAGGCCTTGGGGGCCTCCCCTTGTTGCTTTTTAAGAAGGTGACATGGAATTTAACATCTCCAAGTGTCAGTGGTTTAGAACAGGGAGAGAACTTCCTCACAGTAGGGGCTCGACGATGATGAATGCAGGCGGGTGAGGTTGTCTTAGAATGTGGTGGGCAAAGTGCAATCACTAGCTAGAAGAAAAAAAACCTTACTCTGGTTTTATTTCTCCTGCAGTGGCAGTGTACCCAGGACGAAGGTAGACTCTGTCTTGCATGCTCTGTTGAGAGTACTAACTCTCAGATGTAGGCTTAGTACCAGCTCCATCATTTTGTAATGAGATGATATTGGGCTCATCTAATCTCATGTCCCTCACTGAATTCTAAGAATTAAACTGAAAAGCTGGGCATGGTGGTGCACACCTTTAATTCCAGCACTTGGAGGCAGAGGCAGTCGGATTTCTGAGTTCGAGGCCAGCCTGGTCTACAGAGTGAGTTCCAGGCCAGCCAGGGCTATACAGAGAAACCCTGCCTCGAAAAACCAAAACCAAACCAAACCAAACCAAACCAAACCACACCAAAAAGCAAGCAAGCAAGCAACCAACCAACCAACCAACCAACCAAACCAAAACAGACAAAAAAAAAAAAAAAAAAAAAAAAAAAAAAAGAAGACGAATTAAACTGAAACCACACACACAGGGGCCTTCCCAAAGTGTTTTGCCCAAAGAAAGGTTCTTAATATTGTTGTTTTGTAACTATTACTTAAATGGCTACATCCTGGGCAAGCTTAGCCTGAAACAAAAGAAGTGAGTGATAAGTACCGGGACCAGTTCCTTGAATATACTTGCTACCAAGATCCATTTTGGCCTGGTCTTCTGTTTGTCTTCTGTTCTATATCATTAAGTTTTCCTGGACTAAATGTCAGTCTTACAGGTGTGAGGAGAAGCATTTGGGGGGAGCTTAAGCCACCTGGTGCTTACTAGGAGCCTTGTTGATTTCTTTGAAACAAGTACTACCTCTTCACCCATGAGCCCCAAAGCCATCACCTACTGGTTTAATCCTGATCCCTAGCAGAGAAAAGTAGAGGTCTGGAAAGGAACAATGTGGGCAGTGCCTGTACCTACAGATGAACGTGTGCACAGATGACATTGCATCCTGCCTTTGGGAAGCAGAGTGCTGGAACAGTCCGTGAGTTTTTTATTGGCGGGCAGGGAGGCTTGGCTAGGTTGTTTCAAAACCTCTGCAAGATTGAGTTGTTTTCCCACCGAAATTATACGTCTCCTTCTTCAGGTGGGTATACTTTAATAAGACTGGAACGCATTTAGTTTCTTCCTCCTCGAAGTGTTTATTGCC